>NW_027552302.1:0-29742 GCF_045843805.1 Urocitellus parryii
TATGCCTATGGTTTGTGTCCTATGGAAGTAGCCCCAAGCAGAGACTGACGAGAATCACTTTCATTGAAAGGGGTTGCCAAGCTTCCAAAAAACTACGAGTTTCCTGAAATTTCAGCAAACATTTTTTCACCCAATCTTGATGATACTTGCAGGTAATGATCAGTACACCAGTCCCACTTGGCTCACCAAATTTCGATCTTTTAGGTTAAAACGTACCTTTGCAGTAACCGTTTCCATGTTTATGTTTCACTCCGTTTTCTCCTATATGGATACATGTATTTGGAACTCTAAATCAAACACGGTTTGTGCTAGCTCTTTGAAACTTGGCACAATAATGTAGTTCCAAGTTCTATGGCTATGGTTTGTGTACTATGGAAGTAGCCCCAAGCAGAGACTGACGAGAATCACTTTCATTGAAAGGGGTTGCCAAGCTTCCAAAAAACTACGAGTTTCCTGAAATCTCAGCAATCATTTTTTCACCCAATCTTGATGATACTTCCATTTAATGATCAGTACACCAATCCCACTTGGCTCTCCAAATTTCGTTCTTCTAGGTTATACCGTTCATTTGCAGTAAACGTTTCCATGTTTAGGTTTCCCTCTGTTTTCTCCTATATGGATACATGTAGTATGAACTGTAAATCAAACACGGTTTGTGCTAGCTCTTTGAAACTTGGCACAATAATGTAGTTCCAAGTTGTATGGCTATGGTTTGTGTCCTATGGAAGTAGCCCCAAGCAGAGACTGACGAGAATCACTTTCATTGAAAGGGGTTGCCAAGCTTCCAAAAAACTACGAGTTTCCTGAAATCTCAGCAAACATTTTTTCACCCAATCTTGATGATACTTCCATTTAATGATCAGTACACCAATCCAACTAGGCTCACCAAATTTCGTTCTTCTAGGTTAAACCATTCCTTTGCAGTAACCGTTTTAATGTTTAGGTTTCACTCTGTTTTCTCATATATGGATACATGTAGTTGGAACTCTAAATCAAACACGGTTTGTGCTAGCTCTTTGAAACTTGGCACAATAATGTAGTTTCCAAGTTCTATGGCTATGGTTTGTGTCCTATGGAAGTAGCCCCAAGCAGAGACTGACGAGAATCACTTTCATTGAAAGGGGTTGCCAAGCTTCCAAAAAACTATGAGTTTCCTGAATTCTCAGCAAACATTTTTTCACTCAATCTTGATGATACTTGCAGGTAATGATCAGTACACCAGTCCCACTTGGCTCCCCAAATTTTGTTCTTCTATGTTAAACCGTTCCTTTGCAGTAACCGTTTTCATGTTTAGGTTTCACTCTGTTTTCTCCTATATGGATACATGTAGTTGGAACTCTAAATCAAACACGGTTTGTGCTAGCTCTTTGAAACTTGGCACCATAATGAAGTTCCAAGTTCTATGGCTATGGTTTGTGTCCTATCGAAGTAGCCCCAAGCAGAGACTGACGAGAATCACTTTCATTGAAAGGGGTTGCCAAGCTTCCAAAAAACTACGAGTTTCCTGAAATCTCAGCAAACATTTTTTCACCCAATCTTGATGATACTTTCAGGTAATGATCAGTACACCAGTCCCACTTGGCTCACCAAATTTCGTTCTTTTAGGTTAAAACGTACCTTTGCAGTAACCGTTTTCATGTTTTGGTTTCAATCTGTTTTCTCCTATATGGATACATGTAGTAGGAACTGTAAATCAAACACGGTTTGTGCTAGCTCTTTGAAACTTGGCACAATAATGTAGTTCCAAGTTCTATGGCTATGGTTTGTGTCCTATGGAAGTAGCCCCAAGCAGAGACTGACGAGAATCACTTTCACTGAAAGGGGTTGCCAAGCTTCCAAAAAACTACGAGTTTCCTGATCTCAGCAAACATTTTTTCACCCAATTTTGATGATACTTCCATTTAATGATCAGTACACCAATCCCACTAGGCTCACCAAATTTCGTTCTTCTAGGTTAAACCGTTCCTTTGCAGGAACCGTTTTCATGTTTAGGATTCACTCTGTTTTCTCCTATATGGATACATGTAGTTGGAACTCTAAATCAAACACGGTGTGTGCTAGCTCTTTGAAACGTGGCACAATAATATAGTTCCAAGTTCTATAGCTATGGTTTGTGTTCTAAGGAAGTAGCCCCAAGCAGAGACTGACGAGAATCACTTTCATTGAAAGGGGTTGCCAAGCTTCCAAAAAACTACGAGTTTCCTGAAATCTCAGCAATCATTTTTTCACCCAATCTTGATGATACTTCCACTTAAGGGTCAGTACTCCAATCCCATTTGGATCACCAAATTTCGTTCTTCTAGGTTAAACCGTTCCTTTGCAGTAACCGTTTTCATGTTTATGTTTCACTCTGTTTTCTCCTATATGGATACATGTAGTTGGAACTCTAAATCAAACACTGTGTGTGCTAGCTCTTTGAAACGTGGCACAAAAATATAGTTCCAAGTTCTAGAGCTATGGTTTGTGTTCTATGGAAGTAGCCCCAAGCAGAGACTGACGAGAATCACTTTCATTGAAAGGGGTTGCCAAGCTTCCAAAAAAGTACGAGTTTCCTGAAATCATCAAACATTTTTTCACCCAGTCTTGATGATACTTGCAGGTAATCATCAGTACACCAGTCCCACTTGGCTCACCAAATTTCGTTCTTCTAGGTTAAACCATTCCTTTGCAGTTACCGTTTTCATGTTTAGGTTTCACTCTCTTTTCTCCTATATGGATACATGTAGTTGGAACTGTAAATCAAACACGGTTTGTGCTAGCTCTTTGAAACATGGCACAATAATGTAGTTCCAAGTTCTATGGCTATGGTTTCTGTCCTATGGAAGTAGCCCCAAGCAGAGACTGACGAGAATCACTTTCATTGAAAGGGGTTGCCAAGCTTCCAAAAAACTACGAGTTTCCTGAAATCTCAGCAATCATTTTTTCACCCAATCTTGATGATACTTCCACTTAATGGTCAGTACTCCAATCCCATTTGGATCACCAAATTTCGTTCTTCTACGTTAAACCGTTCCTTTGCAGTAACCGTTTTCATGTTTAGGTTTCACTCTGTTTTCTCCTATATGGATACATGTAGTTGGAACTCTAAATCAAACACGGTTTGTGCTAGCTCTTTGAAACTTGGCAGAATAATGTAGTTCCAAGTTCTATGGCTATGGTTTGTGTCCTATGGAAGTAGCCCCAAGCAGAGACTGACGAGAATCACTTTCATTGAAATGGGTTGCTAAGCTTCCAAAAAACTACGAGTTTCCTGAAATCTCAGCAATCATTTTTTCACCCAATCTTGATGATACTTCCATTTAATGATCAGTACACCAATCCCACTTGGCTCTCCAAATTTCGTTCTTCTAGGTTAAACCGTTCATTTGCATTAAACGTTTCCATGTTTAGGTTTCCCTCTGTTTTCTCCTATATGGATACATGTAGTTGGAACTCTAAATCAAACACGGTTTGTGCTAGCTTTTTGAAACTTGGCACAATAATGTAGTTCCAAGTTCTATCGCCATGGTTTGTGTCCTATTGAAGTAGCCCCAAGCAGAGACTGACGAGAATGACTTTCATTGAAAGGGGTTGCCAAGCTTCCAAAAAACTACGAGTTTCCTGATCTCAGCAAACATTTTTTCACCCAATCTTGATGATACTTCCATTTAATGATCAGTACACCAATCCCACTAGGCTCACCAAATTTCGTTCTTCTAGGTTAAACCGTTCCTTTGCTGTAACCGTTTTCATGTTTAGGATTCACTCTGTTTTCTCCTATATGGATACATGTAGTTGGAACTCTAAATCAAACACGGTTTGTGCTAGCTCTTTGAAACATGGCACAATAATGTAGTTCCAAGATCTATGGCTATGTTTTGTGTCCTATGGAAGTAGCCACAAGCAGAGACTGACGAGAATCACTTTCATTGAAAGGGGTTGCCAATCTTCCAAAAAACTACGAGTTTCCTGAAGTCTCAGCAATCATTTTTTCACCCAATCTTGATGATACTTCCACTTAATGATCAGTACTCCAATCCCATTTGGATCACCAAACTTCGTTCTTCTAGGTTAAACCGTTCCTTTGCAGTAACCGTTTTCATGTTTAGGTTTCACTCTGTTTTCTCCTATATGGATACATGTAGTTGGAACTCTAAATCAAACACGGTATGTGCTAGCTCTTTGAAACTTGGCACAATAATGTAGTTCCAAGTTCTATGGCTATGGTTTGTGTCCTATGTAAGTAGCCCCAAGCAGAGACTGACGAGAATCACTTTCATTGAAAGGGGTTGCCAAGCTTCCAAAAAACTACGAGTTTCCTGAAATCTCAGCAAACATTTTTTCACCCAATCTTGATGATACTTGCAGGTAATGATCAGTACACCAGTCCCACTTGGCTCACCAAATTTCGATCTTTTGGTTAAAACGTACCTTTGCAGTAACCGTTTCCATGTTTATGTTTCACTCTGTTTTCTCCAAATGGATACATGTATTTGGAACTCTAAATCAAACACGGTTTGTGCTAGCTCTTTGAAACTTGGCACAATAATGTAGTTCCAAGTTCTATGCCTATGGTTTGTGTCCTATGGAAGTAGCCCCAAGCAGAGACTGACGAGAATCACTTTCATTGAAAGGGGTTGCCAAGCTTCCAAAAAACTACGAGTTTCCTGAAATCTCAGCAATCATTTTTTCACCCAATCTTGATGATACTTGCAGGTAATGATCAGTACACCAGTCCCACTTGGCTCACCAAATTTCGATCTTTTGGTTAAAACGTACCTTTGCAGTAACCGTTTTCATGTTTAGGTTTCACTCTGTTTTCTCCTATATGGATACATGTAGTTGGAACTCTAAATCAAACACGGTTTGTGCTAGCTCTTTGAAACTTGGCACAATAATGTAGTTCCAAGTTCTATGGCTATGGTTTGTGTCCTATGGAAGTAGCTCCAAGCAGAGACTGACGAGAATCACTTTCATTGAAAGGGGTTGCCAAGCTTCCAAAAAACTACGAGTTTCCTGAAATCTCAGCAAACATTTTTTCTCCCAATCTTGATGATACTTCCATTTAATGATCAGGACATCAATCCCACTGGGCTCACCAAATTTCGTTCTTCTAGGTTAAACCGTTCCTTTGCAGTAACCGTTTTCATGTTTAGGTTTCACTCTGTTTTCTCCTATATGGATACATGTAGTTGGAACTCTAAATCAAACACGGTTTGTGCTAGCTCTTTGAAACATGGCACAATAATGTAGTTCCAAGTTCTATGGCTATGGTTTGTGTCCTATGGAAGTAGCTCCAAGCAGAGACTGACGAGAATCACTTTCATTGAAAGGGGTGGCCAAGCTTCCTAAAAACTACGAGTTTCCTGAAATCTCAGCAATCATTTTTTCACCCAATCTTGATGATACTTCCACTTAATGATCAGTACTCCAATCCCATTTGGATCACCAAATTTCGTTCTTCTAGGTTAAACCGTTCCTTTGCAGTAACCGTTTTCATGTTTAGGTTTCACTCTGTTTTCTCCTATATGGATACATGTAGTTGGAACTCTAAATCAAACACGGTTTGTGCTAGCTCTTTGAAACTTGGCACAATAATGTAGTTCCAAGTTCTATGGCTATGGTTTGTGTCCTATGGAAGTAGCCCCAAGCAGAGACTGACGAGAATCACTTTCATTGAAAGGGGTTGCCAAGCTTCCAAAAAACTACGAGTTTCCTGAAATTTCAGCAAACATTTTTTCACCCAATCTTGATGATACTTGCAGGTAATGATCAGTACACCAGTCCCACTTGGCTCACCAAATTTGCATCTTTTAGGTTAAAACGTACCTTTGCAGTAACCGTTTCCAAGTTTATGTTTCACTCTGTTTTCTCCTATATGGATACATGTATTTGGAACTCTAAATCAAACACGGTTTGTGCTAGCTCTTTGAAACTTGGCACAATAATGTAGTTCCAAGTTCTATGCCTATGGTTTGTGTCCTATGGAAGTAGCCCCAAGCAGAGACTGACGAGAATCACTTTCGTTGAAAGGGGTTGCCAAGCTTCCAAAAAACTACGAGTTTCCTGAAATATCAGCAATCATTTTTTCACCCAATCTTGAGGATACTTCCATTTAATGATCAGTAGAGCAATCCCACTTGGCTCTCCAAATTTCGTTCTTCTAGGTTAAACCGTTCATTTGCAGTAAACGTTTCCATGTTTAGGTTTCCCTCTGTTTTCTCCTATATGGATACATGTAGTAGGAACTGTAAATCAAACACGGTTTGTGCTAGCTCTTTGAAACTTGGCACAATAATGTAGTTCCAAGTTCTATGGCTATGGTTTGTGTCCTATGGATGTAGCCCCAAGCAGAGACTGACGAGAATCACTTTCATTGAAAGGGGTTGCCAAGCTTCCAAAAAACTACGAGTTTCCTGAAATCTCAGCAATCATTTTTTCACCCAATCTTGATGATACTTGCAGGTAATGATCAGTACACCAATCCCATTTGGATCACCAAATTTCGTTCTTCTAGGTTAAACCGTTCCTTTGCAGTAACCGTTTTCATGTTTAGGTTTCACTCTGTTTTCTCCTATATGGATACATGTATTTGGAACTCTAAATCAAACACGGTTTGTGCTAGCTCTTTGAAACTTGGCACAATAATGTAGTTCCAAGTTCTATGGCTATGTTTTGTGTCCTATCGAAGTAGCCCCAAGCAGAGACTGATGAGAATCACTTTCATTCAAAGGAGTTGCCAAGCTACCAAACCTACGAGTTTCCTGAAATCTCAGCAAACATTTTTTCACCCAATCTTGACGATACTTGCAGGTAATGATCAGTACACCAGTCACACTAGGCTCACCGAATTTCGTTCTTCTATTTTAAACCGTTCCTTTGCAGTAACCGTTTTCATGTTTAGTTTTCACTCTGTTTTCTCCTATATGGATACATGTAGTTGGAACTCTAAATCAAACAAGTTTGTGCTAGCTCTTTGATACTTGGCACAATAATGTACTTCCAAGTTGTATCGCTATGGTTTGTGTCCTATGGAAGTAGCGCCAAGCAGAGACTGACGAGAATCACTTTCATTGAAAGGGGATGCCAAGCTTCCAATAAACTACGAGTTTCCGGAAATCTCAGCAACTATTTTTTCACCCAATCTTGATGATACTTGCAGGTAATGATCAGTACACCAATCCCACTTGGCTCACCAAATTTCGTTCTTATAGGTTAAACCGTTCCTTTGCAGGAACCGTTTTCATGTTTAGGTTTCATTCTGTTTTCTCCTATATGGATACATGTAGTTGGAACTGTAAATCAAACACGGTTTGTGCTAGCTCTTTGAAACTTGGCACAATAATGTAGTTCCAAGTTCTTTGGCTATGGTTTGTGTCCTATGGAAGTAGCCTCAAGCAGAGACTGACGAGAATCACTTTCATTGAAAGGGGTTGCCAAGCTTCCAAAAAACTACGAGTTTCCTGAAATCTCAGCAAACATTTTTTCTCCAAATCTTGATGATACTTCCATTTAATGATCAGTACACCAATCCCACTGGGCTCACCAAATTTCGTTATCTAGGTTAAACCGTTCCTTTGCAGTAACCGTTTTCATGTTTAGGTTTCACTCTGTTTTCTCCAATATGGATACATGTAGTTGGAACTCTAAATCAAACACGGTTTGTGCTAGCTCTTTGAAACTTGGCACAATAATGTAGTTCCAAGTTCTATGGATATGGTTTGTGTCCTATGGAAGTAGCCCCAAGCAGAGACTGACGAGAATCACTTTCATTGAAAGGGGTTGCCAATCTTCCAAAAAACTACGAGTTTCCTGATCTCAGCAAAAATTTTTTCACCCAATCTTGATGATACTTCCATTTAATGATCAGTACACCAATCCCACTAGGCTCACCAAATTTCGTTCTTCTAGGTTAAACCGTTCCATTGCAGGAACCGTTTTCATGTTTAGGATTCACTCTGTTTTCTCCTATACGGATACATGTAGTTGGAACTCTAAATCAAACACGGTTTGTGCTAGCTCTTTGAAACTTGGCACAATAATGTAGTTCCAAGTTCTATTGCGATGGTTTGTGTCCTATGGAAGTAGCCCAAAGCAGAGACTGACGAGAATCACTTTCATTGAAAGGGGTTGCCAAGCTTCCAAAAAACTACGAGTTTCCTGAAATATCAGCAATCATTTTTTCTCCCAATCTTGATGATACTTCCATTTAATGATCAGTACACCAATCCCACTGGGCTCACCAAATTTCGTTCTTCTAGGTTAAACCATTCCTTTGCAGTAACCATTTTCATGTTTAGGTTTCACTCTGTTTTCTCCTATATGGATACATGTAGTTGGAACTCTAAATCAAACACGGTTTGTGCTAGCTCTTTGAAACTTGGCACAATAATGTAGTTCCAAGTTCTATGGCTATGGTTTGTGTCCTATCGAAGTAGCCCCAAGCAGAGACTGATGAGAATCACTTTCATTCAAAGGAGTTGCCAAGCTACCAAACCTACGAGTTTCCTGAAATCTCAGCAAACATTTTTTCACCCAATCTTGACGATACTTGCAGGTAATGATCAGTACACCAGTCACACTAGGCTCACCGAATTTCGTTCTTCTAGGTTAAACCGTTCCTTTGCAGTAACCGTTTTCATGTTTAGTTTTCACTCTGTTTTCTCCTATATGGATACATGTAGTTGGAACTCTAAATCAAACAAGTTTGTGCTAGCTCTTTGAAACTTGGCACAATAATGTACTTCCAAGTTGTATCGCTATGGTTTGTGTCCTATGGAAGTAGCGAAAAGCAGAGACTGACGAGAATCACTTTCATTGAAAGGGGATGCCAAGCTTCCAATAAACTACGAGTTTCCGGAAATCTCAGCAACTATTTTTTCACCCAATCTTGATGATACTTGCAGGTAATGATCAGTACACCAATCCCATTTGGATCACCAAATTTCGTTCTTTTAGGTTAAAAAGTACCTTTGCAGTAACCGTTTCCATGTTTATGTTTCACTCTGTTTTCTCCTATATGGATACATGTATTTGGAACTCTAAATCAAACACGGTTTGTGCTAGCTCTTTGAAACTTGGCACAATAATGTAGTTCCAAGTTCTATGGCTATGGTTTGTGTCCTATGGAAGTAGCCCCAAGCAGAGACTGACGAGAATCACTTTCATTGAAAGGGGTTGCCAAGCTTCCAAAAAACTACGAGTTTCCTGAAATCTCAGCAAACATTTTTTCACCCAATCTTGATGATACTTGCAGGTAATGATCAGTACACCATTCCCACTTGGCTCACCAAATTTCGTTCTTTTAGGTTAAAACGTACCTTTGCAGTAACCGTTTCCATGTTTAGGTTTCACTCTGTTTTCTCCTATATGGATACATGTATTTGGAACTCTAAATCAAACACGGTTTGTGCTAGCTCTTTGAAACTTGGCACAATAATGTAGTTCCAAGTTCTATGGCTATGGTTTGTGTCCTATGGAAGTAGCCCCAAGCAGAGACTGACGAGAATCACTTTCATTGAAAGGGGTTGCCAAGCTTCCAAAAAACTACGAGTTTCCTGAAATATCAGCAAACATTTTTTCACCCAATCTTGATGATACTTCCATTTAATGATCAGTACACCAATCCCACTAGGCTCACCAAATTTCGTTCTTCTAGGTTAAACCATTCCTTTGCAGTAACGGTTTTAATGTTTAGGTTTCACTCTGATTTCTCCTATATGGATACATGTAGTTGGAACTCTAAATCAAACACGGTTTGTGCTAGCTCTTTGAAACTTGGCACAATAATGTAGTTCCAAGTTCTATGACTATGGTTTGTGTCCTATGGAAGTAGCCCCAAGCAGAAACTGACGAGAATCACTTTCATTGAAAGGGGTTGCCAAGCTTCCAAAAAACTACGAGTTTCCTGAATTCTCAGCAAACATTTTTTCACGCAAACTTGATGATACATGCAGGTAATGATCAGTACACTAGTCCCACTTGGCTCCCCAAATTTCGTTCTTCTAGGTTAAACCGTTCCTTTGCAGTAACCGTTTTCATGTTTAGGTTTCACTCTGTTTTCTCCTATATGGATACATGTAGTTGGAACTCTAAATCAAACACGGTTTGTGCTAGCTCTTTGAAACTTGGCACCATAATGTAGTTCCAAGTTCTATGGCTATGGTTTGTGTCCTATCGAAGTAGCCCCAAGCAGAGACTGATGAGAATCACTTTCATTCAAAGGGGTTGCCAAGCTTCCAAAAAACTACGAGTTTCGTGAAATCTCAGCAAACATTTTTCACCCAATCTTGATGATACTTGAAGGTAATGATCAGTACACCAGTCAGACTTGGCTCACCGAATTTCGCTCTTCTAGGTTAAACCATTCCTTTGCAGTAACCGTTTTCATGTTTAGGTTTCACTCTGTTTTCTCCTATATGGATACATGTAGTTGGAACTCTAAATCAAACACGGTTTGTGCTAGCTCTTTGAAACTTGGCACAATCATATAGTTCCAAGTTCTATAGCTATGGTTTGTGTTCTATGGAAGTAGCCCCAAGCAGAGACTGACGAGAATCACTTTCATTGAAAAGGGTTGCCAAGCTTCCAAAAAAGTACGAGTTTCCTGAAATCATCAAATATTTTTTCACTCAGTCTTGATGATACTTGCAGGTAATCATAAGTAGACCAGTCCCACTTGGCTCACCAAATTTCGTTCTTCTAGGTTAAACCATTCCTTTGCAGTTACCGTTTTCATGTTTAGGTTTCACGCTGTTTTCTCCTATATGGATACATGTAGTTGGAACTCTAAATCAAACACGGTTTGTGCTAGCTCTTTGAAACTTGGCACAATAATGTAGTTCCAAGTTCTATGGTTATGGTTTGTGTCCTATGGAAGTAGCCCCAAGCAGAGACTGACGAGAATCACTTTCATTGAAAGGGGTGGCCAAGCTTCCAAAAAACTACGAGTTTCCTGAAATATCAGCAATCATTTTTTCTCCCAATCTTGATGATACTTCCATTTAATGATCAGTACACCAATCCCACTGGGCTCACCAAATTTCGTTCTTCTAGGTTAAACCATTCCTTTGCAGTAACCGTTTTCATGTTTAGGTTTCACTCTGTTTTCTCCTATATGGATACATGTAGTTGGAACTCTAAATCAAACACGGTTTGTGCTAGCTCTTTGAAACATGGCACAATAATGTAGTTCCAAGTTCTATGCCTATGGTTTGTGTCCTATGGAAGTAGCCCCAAGCAGAGACTGACGAGAATCACTTTCATTGAAAGGGGTTGCCAAGCTTCCAAAAAACTACGAGTTTCCTGAATTCTCAACAAACATTTTTTGACGCAAACTTGATGATACATGCAGGTAATGATCAGTACACTAGTCCCACTTGGCTCCCCAAATTTCGTTCTTCTAGGTTAAACCGTTCCTTTGCAGTAACCGTTTTCATGTTTAGGTTTCACTCTGTTTTCTCCTATATGGATACATGTAGTTGGAACTCTAAATCAAACACGGTTTGTGCTAGCTCTTTGAAACTTGGCACCATAATGTAGTTCCAAGTTCTATGGCTATGGTTTGTGTCCTATCGAAGTAGCCCCAAGCAGAGACTGATGAGAATCACTTTCATTCAAACGGGTTGCCAAGCTACCAAAACCTACGAGTTTCCTGAAATCTCAGCAAACATTTTTTCACCCAATCTTGATGATACTTGCAGGTAATGATCAGTACACCTGTCACACTTGGCTCACCCAATTTCGTTCTTCTAGGTTAAACCGTTCCTTTGCAGTAACCGTTTTCATGTTTAGGTTTCACTCTGTTTTCTCCTATATGGATACATGTAGATGGAACTCTAAATCAAACATGGTTTGTGCTAGCTCTTTGAAACTTGGCACAATAATGTAGTTCCAAGTTGTATCGCTATGGTTTGTGTCCTATGGAAGTAGCGCCAAGCAGAGACTGACGAGAATCACTTTCATTGAAAGGGGTTGCCAAGCTTCCAATAAACTACGAGTTTCCGGAAATCTCAGCAACTATTTTTTCACCCAATCTTGATGATACTCGCAGGTAATGATCAGTACACCAATCCCACTTGGCTCACCAAATTTCGTTCTTCTAGGTTAAACCGTTCCTTTGCATTAACCGTTTTCATGTTTAGGTTTCATTCTGTTTTCTCCTATATGGATACATGTAGTTGGAACTGTAAATCAAACCCGGTTTGTGCTAGCTCTTTGAAACTTGGAACAATAATGTAGTTCCAAGTTCTTTGGCTGTGGTTTGTGTCCTATGGAAGTAGCCTCAAGCAGAGACTGACGAGAATCACTTTCATTGAAAGGGGTTGCCAAGCTTCCAAAAAACTACGAGTTTCCTGAAATCTCAGCAAACATTTTTTCACCCAATCTGGATGATACTTCCACTTAATGATCAGTACACCAATCCCATTTGGCTCACCAAATTTCGTTCTTCTAGGTTAAACCGTTCCTTTGCAGTAACCGTTTTCATGTTTAGGTTTCACTCTGTTTTCTCCTATATGGATACATGTAGTTGGAACTCTAAATAAAACACGGTTTGTGCTAGCTCTTTGAAACCTGGCACAATAATATAGTTCCAAGTTCTATAGCTATGGTTTGTGTTCTATGGAAGTAGCCCCAAGCAGAGACTGACGAGAATCACTTTCATTTAAAGGGGTTGCCAATCTTCCAAAAAAGTACGAGTTTCCTGAAATCATCAAACATTTTTTCACTCAGTCTTGATGATACTTGCAGTAATCATAAGTACACCAGTCCCACTTGGCTCACCAAATTTCGTTCTTCTAGGTTAAACCATTCCTTTGCAGTTACCGTTTTCATGTTTAGGTTTCACGCTGTTTTCTCCTATATGGATACATGTAGTTGGAACTCTAAATCAAACACGGTTTGTGCTAGCTCTTTGAAACTTGGCACAATAATGTAGTTCCAAGTTCTATGGTTATGGTTTGTGTCCTATGGAAGTAGCCCCAAGCAGAGACTGAAGTGAATCACTTTCATTGAAAGGGTTGCCAAGCTTCCAAAAAATACGAGTTTCCTGAAATCTCAGCAAACATTTTTTCACCCAATCTTGATGATAGTTGCAGGTAATGATCAGTACACCAGTCCCACTTGGCTCACCAAATTTCGTTCTTTTAGGTTAAAAAGTACCTTTGCAGTAACTGTTTCCATGTTTATGTTTCACTCTGTTTTCTCCTATATGGATACATGTATTTGGAACTCTAAATCAAACACGGTTTGTGCTAGCTCTTTGAAACTTGGCACAATAATGTAGTTCCAAGTTCTATGGCTATGGTTTGTGTCCTATGGAAGTAGCCCCAAGCAGAGACTGACGAGAATCACTTTCATTGAAAGGGGTTGCCAAGCTTCCAAAAAACTACGAGTTTCCTGAAATCTCAGCAATCATTTTTTCACCCAATCTTGATGATCCGTCCATTTAATGATCAGTACACCAATCCCACTGGGCTCACCAAATTTCGTTCTTCTAGGTTAAACCATTCCTTTGCAGTTACCGTTTTAATGTTTAGGTTTCACTCTCTTTTCTCCTATATGGATACATGTAGTTGGAACTGTAAATCAAACACGGTTTGTGCTAGCTCTTTGAAACTTGGCACAAAAATGTAGTTCCAAGTTCTGTGGCTATGGTTTGTGTCCTATGGAAGTAGCCCCAAGCAGAGACTGACGAGAATCACTTTCATTGAAAGGGGTTGCCAAGCTTCCAAAAAAGTACGAGTTTCCTGAAATCTCAGCAATCATTTTTTCACCCAATCTTGATGATACTTCCACTTAATGGTCAGTACTCCAATCCCATTTGGATCACCAAATTTCGTTCTTCTAGGTTAAACCGTTCCTTTGCAGTAACCGTTTTCATGTTTAGGTTTCACTCTGTTTTCTCCTATATGGATACATGTATTTGGAACTCTAAATCAAACACGGTTTGTGCTAGCTCTTTGAAACGTGGCACAATAATGTAGTTCCAAGTTCTATCACGATGGTTTGTGTCCTATTGAAGTAGCCCCAAACAGAGACTGACGAGAATCACTTTCATTGAAAGGGGTTGCCAAGCTTCCAAAAAACTACGAGTTTCCTGAAATCTCAGCAAACATTTTATCACCCAATCTTGATGATACATCCATTTAGTGATCAGTACACCAATCCCAATGGCTCACGAAATTTCGTTCTTCTAGGTTAAACTGTTCCTTTGCAGTAACCGTTTCCATGTTTATGTTTCACTCTGTTTTCTCCTATATGGATACATGTATTTGGAACTCTAAATCAAACACGGTTTGTGCTAGCTCTTTGAAACTTGGCACAATAATGTAGTTCCAAGTTCTATGCCTATGGTTTGTGTCCTATGGAAGTAGCCCCAAGCAGAGACTGACGAGAATCCCTTTCATTGAAAGGGGTTGCGAAGCTTCCAAAAAACTACGAGTTTCCTGAAATCTCAGCAATCATTTTTTCACCCAATCTTGATGATACTTCCATTTAATGATCAGTACACCAATCCCACTTGGCTCTCCAAATTTCGTTCTTCTAGGTTAAACCGTTCATTTGCAGTAAACGTTTCCATGTTTAGGTTTCCCTCTGTTTTCTCCTATATGGATACATGTAGTTGGAACTCTAAATCAAACACGGTGTGTGCTAGCTCTTTGAAACGTGGCACAATAATATAGTTCCAAGTTCTATAGCTATGGTTTGTGTTCTATGGAAGTAGCCCCAAGCAGAGACTGACGAGAATCACTTTCATTGAAAGGGGTTGCCAAGCTTCCAAAAAAGTACGAGTTTCCTGAAATCATCAAACATTTTTTCACCCAGTCTTGATGATACTTGCAGGTAATTATCAGTACACCAGTCCCACTTGGCTCACCAAATTTCGTTCTTCTAGGTTAAACCGTTCCTTTGGAGTAACCGTTTTCATGTTTAGGTTTCATTCTGTTTTCTCCTATATGGATACATGTAGTTGGAACTGTAAATCAAACACGGTTTGTGCTAGCTCTTTGAAACTTGGCACAATAATGTAGTTCCAAGTTCTATGGCTATGGTTTGTGTCCTATGGAAGTAGCCCCAAGCAGAGACTGACGAGAATCACTTTCATTGAAAGGGGTTGCCAAGCTTCCAAAAAACTACGAGTTTCCTGAAATCTCAGCAAACATTTTTTCTCCCAATCTTGATGATACTTCCATTTAATGATCAGTACACCAATCCCACTGGGCTCACCAAATTTCGTTCTTCTAGGTTAAACCGTTCCTTTGCAGTAACCGTTTTCATGTTTAGGTTTCACTCTGTTTTCTCCTATATGGATACATGTAGTTGGAACTCTAAATCAAACACGGTTTGTGCTAGCTCTTTGAAACATGGCACAATAATGTAGTTCCAAGATCTATGCTATGGTTTGTGTCCTATGGAAGTAGCCCCAAGCAGAGACTGACGAGAATCACTTTCATTGAAAGGGGTTGCCAAGCTTCCAAAAAAGTACGAGTTTCCTGAAATCATCAAACATTTTTTCACCCAGTCTTGATGATACTTGCAGGTAATCATCAGTACACAAGTCCCACTTGTCTCACCAAATTTCGTTCTTCTAGGTTAAACCATTCCTTTGCAGTTACCGTTTTCATGTTTAGGTTTCACTCTCTTTTCTCCTATATGGATACATGTAGTTGGAACTGTAAATCAAACACGGTTTGTGCTAGCTCTTTGAAACTTGGCACAATAATGTAGTTCCAAGTTCTGTGGCTATGGTTTGTGTCCTATGGAAGTAGCCCCAAGCAGAGACTGACGAGAATCACTTTCATTGAAAGGGGTTGCCAAGCTTCCAAAAAACTACGAGTTTCCTGAAATCTCAGCAAACATTTTTTCTCCCAATCTTGATGATACTTCCATTTAATGATCAGTACACCAATCCCACTGGGCTCACCAAATTTTGTTCTTCTAGGTTAAACCGTTCCTTTGCTGTAACCGTTTTCATGTTTAGGATTCACTCTGTTTTCTCCTTTATGGATACATGTAGTTGGAACTCTAAATCAAACATGGTTTGTGCTAGCTCTTGAAACATGGCACAATAATGTAGTTCCAAGTTCTATGGCTATGGTTTGTGTCCTATGGAAGTAGCCCCAAGCAGAGACTGACGAGAATCACTTTCATTGGAAGGGGTTGCCAAGCTTCCAGAAAACTACGAGTTTCCTGAAATCTCAGCAATCATTTTTACACCCAATCTTGATGATACTTCCACTTAATGGTCAGTACACCAATCCCACTGGGCTCACCAAATTTCGTTCTTCTAGGTTAAACCGTTCCTTTGCAGTAACCGTTTTCATGTTTAGGTTTCACTCTGTTTTCTCCTATATGGATACATGTAGTTGGAACTCTAAATCAAACACGGTTTGTGCTAGCTCTTTGAAACTTGGCACAATAATGTAGTTCCAAGTTCTATGGCTATGGTTTGTGTCCTATGGAAGTAGCCCCAAGCAGAGACTGACGAGAATCACTTTCATTGAAAGGGGTTGCCAAGCTTCCAAAAAACTACGAGTTTCCTGAAATCTCAGCAAACATTTTTTCACCCAATCTTGATGATACTTGCAGGTAATGATCAGTACACCAGTCCCACTTGGCTCACCAAATTTCGATCTTTTAGGTTAAAACGTACCTTTGCAGTAACCGTTTCCATGTTTATGTTTCACTCTGTTTTCTCCTATATGGATACATGTATTTGGAACTCTAAATCAAACACGGTTTGTGCTAGCTCTTTGAAACTTGGCACAATAATGTAGTTCCAAGTTCTATGCCTATGGTTTGTGTCCTATGGAAGTAGCCCCAAGCAGAGACTGACGAGAATCACTTTCATTGAAAGGGGTTGCCAAGCTTCCAAAAAACTACGAGTTTCCTGAAATCTCAGCAATAATTTTTTCACCCAATCTTGATGATACTTCCATTTAATGATAAGTACACCAATCCCACTTGGCTCTACAAATTTCGTTCTTCTAGGTTAAACCGTTCATTTGCAGTAAACGTTTCCATGTTTAGGTTTCCCTCTGTTTTCTCCTATATGGATACATGTAGTTGGAACTCTAAATCAAACACGGTGTGTGCTAGCTCTTTGAAACGTGGCACAATAATATAGTTCCAAGTTCTAAAGCTATGGTTTGTGTTCTATGGAAGTAGCCCCAAGCAGAGACTGACAAGAATCACTTTCATTGAAAGGGGTTGCCAAGCTTCCAAAAAAGTACGAGTTTCCTGAAATCATCAAATATTTTTTCACCCAGTCTTGATGATACTTGCAGGTAATTATCAGTACACCAGTCCCACTTGGCTCACCAAATTTCGTTCTTCTAGGTTAAACCGTTCCTTTGGAGTAACCGTTTTCATGTTTAGGTTTCATTCTGTTTTCTCCTATATGGATACATGTAGTTGGAACTGTAAATCAAACACGGTTTGTGCTAGCTCTTTGAAACTTGGCACAATAATGTAGTTCCAAGTTCTATGGCTATGGTTTGTGTCCTATGGAAGTAGCCCCAAGCAGAGACTGACGAGAATCACTTTCATTGAAAGGGGTTGCAAAGCTTCCAAAAAACTACGAGTTTCCTGAAATCTCAGCAAACATTTTTTCTCCCAATCATGATGATACTTCCATTTAATGATCAGTACACCAATCCCACTGGGCTCAGCAAATTTCGTTCTTCTAGGTTAAACCGTTCCTTTGCAGTAACCGTTTTCATGTTTAGGTTTCACTCTGTTTTCTCCTATATGGATACATGTAGTTGGAACTGTAAATCAAACACGGTTTGTGCTAGCTCTTTGAAACTTGGCACAATAATGTAGTTCCAAGTTCTATGGCTATGGTTTGTGTCCTATGGAAGTAGCCCCAAGCAGAGACTGACGAGAATCACTTTCATTGAAAGGGGTTGCCAAGCTTCCAAAAAACTACGAGTTTCCTGAAATCTCAGCAAACATTTTTTCTCCCAATCTTGATATACTTCCATTTAATGATCAGTACACCAATCCCACTGGGCTCACCAAATTTCGTTCTTCTAGGTTAAACCGTTCCTTTGCAGTAACCGTTTTCATGTTTAGGTTTCACTCTGTTTTCTCCTATATGGATACATGTAGTTGGAACTCTAAATCAAACACGGTTTGTGCTAGCTCTTTGAAACATGGCACAATAATGTACTTCCAAGATCTATGGCTATGGTTTGTGTCCTATGGAAGTAGCCCCAAGCAGAGACTGACGAGAATCACTTTCATTGAAAGGGGTTGCCAAGCTTCCAAAAAACTACGAGTTTCCTGAAATCTCAGCAATCATTTTTCACCCAATCTTGATGATCCATCCATTTAGTGATCAGTACACCAATCCCAATGGCTCACGAAATTTCGTTCTTCTAGGTTAAACCGTTCCTTTGCAGGAACCGTTTTCATGTTTATGTTTCACTCTGTGTTCTCCTATATGGATACATGTAGTTGGAACTCTAAATCAAACACGGTGTGTGCTAGCTCTTTGAAACGTGGCAAAATAATATAGTTCCAAGTTCTATAGCTATGGTTTGTGTTCTATGGAAGTAGCCCCAAGCAGAGACTGACGAGAATCACTTTCATTGAAAGGGGTTGCCAAGCTTCCAAAAAAGTACGAGTTTCCTGAAATCATCAAACATTTTTTCACCCAGTCTTGATGATACTTGCAGGTAATCATCAGTACACAAGTCCCACTTGTCTCACCAAATTTCGTTCTTCTAGGTTAAACCATTCCTTTGCAGTTACCCTTTTCATGTTTAGGTTTCACTCTCTTTTCTCCTATATGGATACATGTAGTTGGAACTCTAAATCAAACACGGTTTGTGCTAGCTCTTTGAAACTTGGCACAATAATGTAGTTCCAAGTTCTGTGGCTATGGTTTGTGTCCTATGGAAGTAGCCCCAAGCAGAGACTGACGAGAATCACTTTCATTGAAAGGGGTTGCCAAGCTTCCAAAAAACTACGAGTTTCCTGAAATCTCAGCAAACATTTTTTCTCCCAATCTTGATGATACTTCCATTTAATGATCAGTACACCAATCCCACTGGGCTCACCAAATTTTGTTCTTCTAGGTTAAACCGTTCCTTTGCTGTAACCGTTTTCATGTTTAGGATTCACTCTGTTTTCTCCTTTATGGATACATGTAGTTGGAACTCTAAATCAAACACGGTTTGTGCTAGCTCTTGAAACATGGCACAATAATGTAGTTCCAAGTTCTATGGCTATGGTTTGTGTCCTATGGAAGTAGCCCCAAGCAGAGACTGACGAGAATCACTTTCATTGGAAGGGGTTGCCAAGCTTCCAGAAAACTACGAGTTTCCTGAAATCTCAGCAATCATTTTTTCCCCCAATCTTGATGATACTTCCACTTAATGATCAGTACACCAATCCCACTGGGCTCACCAAATTTCGTTCTTCTAGGTTAAACCGTTCCTTTGCAGTAACCGTTTTCATGTTTAGGTTTCACTCTGTTTTCTCCTATATGGATACATGTAGTTGGAACTCTAAATCAAACACGGTTTGTGCTAGCTCTTTGAAACTTGGCACAATAATGTAGTTCCAAGTTCTATGCCTATGGTTTGTGTCCTATGGAAGTAGCCCCAAGCAGAGACTGACGAGAATCACTTTCATTGAAAGGGGTTGCCAAGCTTCCAAAAAACTACGAGTTTCCTGAAATCTCAGCAATCATTTTTTCACCCAATCTTGAGGATACTTCCATTTAATGATCAGTACACCAATCCCACTTGGCTCTCCAAATTTCGTTCTTCTGGGTTAAACCGTTCATTTGCAGTAAACGTTTCCATGTTTAGGTTTCCCTCTGTTTTCTCCTATATGGATACATGTAGTAGGAACTGTAAATCAAACACGGTGTGTGCTAGCTCTTTGAAACGTGGCAAAATAATATAGTTCCAAGTTCTATAGCTATGGTTTGTGTTCTATGGAAGTAGCCCCAAGCAGAGACTGACGAGAATCACTTTCATTGAAAGGGGTTGCCAAGCTTCCAAAAAAGTACGAGTTTCCTGAAATCATCAAACATTTTTTCACCCAGTCTTGATGATACTTGCAGGTAATCATCAGTACACAAGTCCCACTTGTCTCACCAAATTTCGTTCTTCTAGGTTAAACCATTCCTTTGCAGTTACCGTTTTCATGTTTAGGTTTCACTCTCTTTTCTCCTATATGGATACATGTAGTTGGAACTGTAAATCAAACACGGTTTGTGCTAGCTCTTTGAAACTTGGCACAATAATGTAGTTCCAAGTTCTGTGGCTATGGTTTGTGTCCTATGGAAGTAGCCCCAAGCAGAGACTGACGAGAATCACTTTCATTGAAAGGGGTTGCCAAGCTTCCAAAAAACTACGAGTTTCCTGAAATCTAAGCAAACATTTTTTCTCCCAATCTTGATGATACTTCCATTTAATGATCAGTACACCAATCCCACTGGGCTCACCAAATTTTGTTCTTCTAGGTTAAACCGTTCCTTTGCTGTAACCGTTTTCATGTTTAGGATTCACTCTGTTTTCTCCTTTATGGATACATGTAGTTGGAACTCTAAATCAAACACGGTTTGTGCTAGCTCTTGAAACATGGCACAATAATGTAGTTCCAAGTTCTATGGCTATGGTTTGTGTCCTATGGAAGTAGCCCCAAGCAGAGACTGACGAGAATCACTTTCATTGGAAGGGGTTGCCAAGCTTCCAGAAAACTACGAGTTTCCTGAAATCTCAGCAATCATTTTTACACCCAATGTTGATGATACTTCCACTTAATGGTCAGTACACCAATCCCACTGGGCTCACCAAATTTCGTTCTTCTAGGTTAAACCGTTCCTTTGCAGTAACCGTTTTCATGTTTAGGTTTCACTCTGTTTTCTCCTATATGGATACATGTAGTTGGAACTCTAAATCAAACACGGTTTGTGCTAGCTCTTTGAAACTTGGCACAATAATGTAGTTCCAAGATCTATGGCTATGGTTTGTGTCCTATGGAAGTAGCCCCAAGCAGAGACTGACGAGAATCACTTTCATTGAAAGGGGTTGCCAAGCTTCCAAAAAACTACGAGTATCCTGAAATTTCAGCAAACATTTTTTCACCCAATCTTGATGATACTTGCAGGTAATGATCAGGACACCAGTCCCACTTGGCTCACCAAATTTCGATCTTTTAGGTTAAAACGTACCTTTGCAGTAACCGTTTCCATGTTTATGTTTCACTCTGTTTTCTCCTATATGGATACATGTATTTGGAACTCTAAATCAAACTCGGTTTGTGCTAGCTCTTTGAAACTTGGCACAATAATGTAGTTCCAAGTTCTATGCCTATGGTTTGTGTCCTATGGAAGTAGCCCCAAGCAGAGACTGACGAGAATCACTTTCATTGAAAGGGGTTGCCAAGCTTCCAAAAAACTACGAGTTTCCTGAAATCTCAGCAATAATTTTTTCACCCAATCTTGATGATACTTCCATTTAATGATAAGTACACCAATCCCACTTGGCTCTACAAATTTCGTTCTTCTAGGTTAAACCGTTCATTTGCAGTAAACGTTTCCATGTTTAGGTTTCCCTCTGTTTTCTCCTATATGGATACATGTAGTTGGAACTCTAAATCAAACACGGTGTGTGCTAGCTCTTTGAAACGTGGCACAATAATATAGTTCCAAGTTCTAAAGCTATGGTTTGTGTTCTATGGAAGTAGCCCCAAGCAGAGACTGACAAGAATCACTTTCATTGAAAGGGGTTGCCAAGCTTCCAAAAAAGTACGAGTTTCCTGAAATCATCAAATATTTTTTCACCCAGTCTTGATGATACTTGCAGGTAATTATCAGTACACCAGTCCCACTTGGCTCACCAAATTTCGTTCTTCTAGGTTAAACCGTTCCTTTGGAGTAACCGTTTTCATGTTTAGGTTTCATTCTGTTTTCTCCTATATGGATACATGTAGTTGGAACTGTAAATCAAACACGGTTTGTGCTAGCTCTTTGAAACTTGGCACAATAATGTAGTTCCAAGTTCTATGGCTATGGTTTGTGTCCTATGGAAGTAGCCCCAAGCAGAGACTGACGAGAATCACTTTCATTGAAAGGGGTTGCAAAGCTTCCAAAAAACTACGAGTTTCCTGAAATCTCAGCAAACATTTTTTCTCCCAATCATGATGATACTTCCATTTAATGATCAGTACACCAATCCCACTGGGCTCAGCAAATTTCGTTCTTCTAGGTTAAACCGTTCCTTTGCAGTAACCGTTTTCATGTTTAGGTTTCACTCTGTTTTCTCCTATATGGATACATGTAGTTGGAACTGTAAATCAAACACGGTTTGTGCTAGCTCTTTGAAACTTGGCACAATAATGTAGTTCCAAGTTCTATGGCTATGGTTTGTGTCCTATGGAAGTAGCCCCAAGCAGAGACTGACGAGAATCACTTTCATTGAAAGGGGTTGCCAAGCTTCCAAAAAACTACGAGTTTCCTGAAATCTCAGCAAACATTTTTTCTCCCAATCTTGATATACTTCCATTTAATGATCAGTACACCAATCCCACTGGGCTCACCAAATTTCGTTCTTCTAGGTTAAACCGTTCCTTTGCAGTAACCGTTTTCATGTTTAGGTTTCACTCTGTTTTCTCCTATATGGATACATGTAGTTGGAACTCTAAATCAAACACGGTTTGTGCTAGCTCTTTGAAACATGGCACAATAATGTACTTCCAAGATCTATGGCTATGGTTTGTGTCCTATGGAAGTAGCCCCAAGCAGAGACTGACGAGAATCACTTTCATTGAAAGGGGTTGCCAAGCTTCCAAAAAACTACGAGTTTCCTGAAATCTCAGCAATCATTTTTCACCCAATCTTGATGATCCATCCATTTAGTGATCAGTACACCAATCCCAATGGCTCACGAAATTTCGTTCTTCTAGGTTAAACCGTTCCTTTGCAGGAACCGTTTTCATGTTTATGTTTCACTCTGTGTTCTCCTATATGGATACATGTAGTTGGAACTCTAAATCAAACACGGTGTGTGCTAGCTCTTTGAAACGTGGCAAAATAATATAGTTCCAAGTTCTATAGCTATGGTTTGTGTTCTATGGAAGTAGCCCCAAGCAGAGACTGACGAGAATCACTTTCATTGAAAGGGGTTGCCAAGCTTCCAAAAAAGTACGAGTTTCCTGAAATCATCAAACATTTTTTCACCCAGTCTTGATGATACTTGCAGGTAATCATCAGTACACAAGTCCCACTTGTCTCACCAAATTTCGTTCTTCTAGGTTAAACCATTCCTTTGCAGTTACCCTTTTCATGTTTAGGTTTCACTCTCTTTTCTCCTATATGGATACATGTAGTTGGAACTCTAAATCAAACACGGTTTGTGCTAGCTCTTTGAAACTTGGCACAATAATGTAGTTCCAAGTTCTGTGGCTATGGTTTGTGTCCTATGGAAGTAGCCCCAAGCAGAGACTGACGAGAATCACTTTCATTGAAAGGGGTTGCCAAGCTTCCAAAAAACTACGAGTTTCCTGAAATCTCAGCAAACATTTTTTCTCCCAATCTTGATGATACTTCCATTTAATGATCAGTACACCAATCCCACTGGGCTCACCAAATTTTGTTCTTCTAGGTTAAACCGTTCCTTTGCTGTAACCGTTTTCATGTTTAGGATTCACTCTGTTTTCTCCTTTATGGATACATGTAGTTGGAACTCTAAATCAAACACGGTTTGTGCTAGCTCTTGAAACATGGCACAATAATGTAGTTCCAAGTTCTATGGCTATGGTTTGTGTCCTATGGAAGTAGCCCCAAGCAGAGACTGACGAGAATCACTTTCATTGGAAGGGGTTGCCAAGCTTCCAGAAAACTACGAGTTTCCTGAAATCTCAGCAATCATTTTTTCCCCCAATCTTGATGATACTTCCACTTAATGATCAGTACACCAATCCCACTGGGCTCACCAAATTTCGTTCTTCTAGGTTAAACCGTTCCTTTGCAGTAACCGTTTTCATGTTTAGGTTTCACTCTGTTTTCTCCTATATGGATACATGTAGTTGGAACTCTAAATCAAACACGGTTTGTGCTAGCTCTTTGAAACTTGGCACAATAATGTAGTTCCAAGTTCTATGCCTATGGTTTGTGTCCTATTGAAGTAGCCCCAAGCAGAGACTGACGAGAATCACTTTCATTGAAAGGGGTTGCCAAGCTTCCAAAAAACTACGAGTTTCCTGAAATCTCAGCAATCATTTTTTCACCCAATCTTGAGGATACTTCCATTTAATGATCAGTACACCAATCCCACTTGGCTCTCCAAATTTCGTTCTTCTGGGTTAAACCGTTCATTTGCAGTAAACGTTTCCATGTTTAGGTTTCCCTCTGTTTTCTCCTATATGGATACATGTAGTAGGAACTGTAAATCAAACACGGTGTGTGCTAGCTCTTTGAAACGTGGCAAAATAATATAGTTCCAAGTTCTATAGCTATGGTTTGTGTTCTATGGAAGTAGCCCCAAGCAGAGACTGACGAGAATCACTTTCATTGAAAGGGGTTGCCAAGCTTCCAAAAAAGTACGAGTTTCCTGAAATCATCAAACATTTTTTCACCCAGTCTTGATGATACTTGCAGGTAATCATCAGTACACAAGTCCCACTTGTCTCACCAAATTTCGTTCTTCTAGGTTAAACCATTCCTTTGCAGTTACCGTTTTCATGTTTAGGTTTCACTCTCTTTTCTCCTATATGGATACATGTAGTTGGAACTGTAAATCAAACACGGTTTGTGCTAGCTCTTTGAAACTTGGCACAATAATGTAGTTCCAAGTTCTGTGGCTATGGTTTGTGTCCTATGGAAGTAGCCCCAAGCAGAGACTGACGAGAATCACTTTCATTGAAAGGGGTTGCCAAGCTTCCAAAAAACTACGAGTTTCCTGAAATCTCAGCAAACATTTTTTCTCCCAATCTTGATGATACTTCCATTTAATGATCAGTACACCAATCCCACTGGGCTCACCAAATTTTGTTCTTCTAGGTTAAACCGTTCCTTTGCTGTAACCGTTTTCATGTTTAGGATTCACTCTGTTTTCTCCTTTATGGATACATGTAGTTGGAACTCTAAATCAAACACGGTTTGTGCTAGCTCTTGAAACATGGCACAATAATGTAGTTCCAAGTTCTATGGCTATGGTTTGTGTCCTATGGAAGTAGCCCCAAGCAGAGACTGACGAGAATCACTTTCATTGGAAGGGGTTGCCAAGCTTCCAGAAAACTACGAGTTTCCTGAAATCTCAGCAATCATTTTTACACCCAATGTTGATGATACTTCCACTTAATGGTCAGTACACCAATACCAATCCCACTGGGCTCACCAAATTTCGTTCTTCTAGGTTAAACCGTTCCTTTGCAGTAACCGTTTTCATGTTTAGTTTCACTCTGTTTTCTCCTATATGGATACATGTAGTTGGAACTCTAAATCAAACACGGTTTGTGCTAGCTCTTTGAAACTTGGCACAATAATGTAGTTCCAAGTTCTATGGCTATGATTTGTGTCCTATGGAAGTAGCCCCAAGCAGAGACTGACGAGAATCACTTTCATTGAAAGGGGTTGCCAAGCTTCCAAAAAACTACGAGTTTCCTGAAATTTCAGCAAACATTTTTTCACCCAGTCTTGATGATACTTGCAGGTAATGATCAGTACACCAGTCCCACTAGGCTCACCAAATTTCGATCTTTTAGGTTAAAACGTACCTTTGCAGTAACCGTTTCCATGTTTATGTTTCACTCTGTTTCTCCTATATGGATACATGTATTTGGAACTCTAAATCAAACACGGTTTGTGCTAGCTCTTTGAAACTTGGCACAATAATGTAGTTCCAAGTTCTATGCCTATGGTTTGTGTCCTATGGAAGTATCCCCAAGCAGAAACTGACGAGAATCACTTTCATTGAAAGGGGTTGCCAAGCTTCCAAAAAACTACGAGTTTCCTGAAATCTCAGCAATCATTTTTTCACCCAATCTTGAGGATACTTCCATTTAATGATCAGTACACCAATCCCACTTGGCTCTCCAAATTTCGTTCTTCTAGGTTAAACCGTTCATTTGCAGTAAACGTTTCCATGTTTAGGTTTCCCTCTGTTTTCTCCTATATGGATACATGTAGTAGGAACTGTAAATCAAACACGGTTTGTGCTAGCTCTTTGAAACTTGGCACAATAATGTAGTACCAAGTTCTATGGCTATGGTTTGTGTCCTATGGATGTAGCCACAAGCAGAGACTGACGAGAATCACTCTCATTGAAAGGGGTTGCCAAGCTTCCAAAAAAAACTTACGAGTTTCCTGAAATCTCAGCAATCATTTTTTCACCCAATCTTGATGATACTTGCAGGTAATGATCAGAACACCAATCCCATTTGGATCACCACATTTCGTTCTTCTAGGTTAAACCGTTCCTTTGCAGTAACCGTTTTCATGTTTAGGTTTCACTCTGTTTTCTCCTATATGGATACATGTAGTTGGAACTCTAAATCAAACACAGTTTGTGCTAGCTCTTTGAAACTTGGCACAATAATGTAGTTCCAAGTTCTATGCCTATGGTTTGTGTCCCTATGGAAGTAGCCCCAAGCAGAGACTTGACGAGAATCACTTTCGAAAGGGGTTGCCAAGCTTCCAAAAAACTACGAGTTTCCTGAAATCTCAGCAATCATTTTTTCACCCAATCTTGAGGATACTTCCATTTAATGATCAGTACACCAATCCCACTTGGCTCTCCAAATTTCGTTCTTCTGGGTTAAACCGTTCATTTGCAGTAAACGTTTCCATGTTTAGGTTTCCCTCTGTTTTCTCCTATATGGATACATGTAGTAGGAACTGTAAATCAAACACGGTGTGTGCTAGCTCTTTGAAACGTGGCAAAATAATATAGTTCCAAGTTCTATAGCTATGGTTTGTGTTCTATGGAAGTAGCCCCAAGCAGAGACTGACGAGAATCACTTTCATTGAAAGGGGTTGCCAAGCTTCCAAAAAAGTACGAGTTTCCTGAAATCATCAAACATTTTTTCACCCAGTCTTGATGATACTTGCAGGTAATCATCAGTACACAAGTCCCACTTGTCTCACCAAATTTCGTTCTTCTAGGTTAAACCATTCCTTTGCAGTTACCGTTTTCATGTTTAGGTTTCACTCTCTTTTCTCCTATATGGATACATGTAGTTGGAACTGTAAATCAAACACGGTTTGTGCTAGCTCTTTGAAACTTGGCACAATAATGTAGTTCCAAGTTCTGTGGCTATGGTTTGTGTCCTATGGAAGTAGCCCCAAGCAGAGACTGACGAGAATCACTTTCATTGAAAGGGGTTGCCAAGCTTCCAAAAAACTACGAGTTTCCTGAAATCTCAGCAAACATTTTTTCTCCCAATCTTGATGATACTTCCATTTAATGATCAGTGCACCAATCCCACTGGGCTCACCAAATTTTGTTCTTCTAGGTTAAACCGTTCCTTTGCTGTAACCGTTTTCATGTTTAGGATTCACTCTGTTTTCTCCTTTATGGATACATGTAGTTGGAACTCTAAATCAAACACGGTTTGTGCTAGCTCTTGAAACATGGCACAATAATGTAGTTCCAAGTTCTATGGCTATGGTTTGTGTCCTATGGAAGTAGCCCCAAGCAGAGACTGACGAGAATCACTTTCATTGGAAGGGGTTGCCAAGCTTCCAGAAAACTACGAGTTTCCTGAAATCTCAGCAATCATTTTTACACCCAATGTTGATGATACTTCCACTTAATGGTCAGTACACCAATCCCACTGGGCTCACCAAATTTCGTTCTTCTAGGTTAAACCGTTCCTTTGCAGTAACCGTTTTCATGTTTAGGTTTCACTCTGTTTTCTCCTATATGGATACATGTAGTTGGAACTCTAAATCAAACACGGTTTGTGCTAGCTCTTTGAAACTTGGCACAATAATGTAGTTCCAAGATCTATGGCTATGGTTTGTGTCCTATGGAAGTAGCCCCAAGCAGAGACTGACGAGAATCACTTTCATTGAAAGGGGTTGCCAAGCTTCCAAAAAACTACGAGTTTCCTGAAATTTCAGCAAACATTTTTTCACCCAATCTTGATGATACTTGCAGGTAATGATCAGGACACCAGTCCCACTTGGCTCACCAAATTTCGATCTTTTAGGTTAAAACGTACCTTTGCAGTAACCGTTTCCATGTTTATGTTTCACTCTGTTTTCTCCTATATGGATACATGTATTTGGAACTCTAAATCAAACTCGGTTTGTGCTAGCTCTTTGAAACTTGGCACAATAATGTAGTTCCAAGTTCTATGCCTATGGTTTGTGTCCTATGGAAGTAGCCCCAAGCAGAGACTGACGAGAATCACTTTTCATTGAAAGGGGTTGCCAAGCTTCCAAAAAACTACGAGTTTCCTGAAATCTCAGCAAACATTTTTTCTCCCAATCTTGATGATACTTCCATTTAATGATCAGTACACCAATCCCACTGGGCTCACCAAATTTCGTTCTTCTAGGTTAAACCGTTCCTTTGCAGTAACCGTTTTCATGTTTAGGTTTCACTCTGTTTTCTCCTATATGGATACATGTAGTTGGAACTCTAAATCAAACACGGTTTGTGCTAGCTCTTTGAAACATGGCACAATAATGTAGTTCCAAGATCTATGGCTATGGTTTGTGTCCTATGGAAGTAGCCCCAAGCAGAGACTGACGAGAATCACTTTCATTGAAAGGGGTTGCCAAGCTTCCAAAAAAAGTCCGAATTTCCTGAAATCATCAAACATTTTTTCACCCAGTCTTGATGATACTTGCAGGTAATCATCAGTACACAAGTCCCACTTGTCTCACCAAATTTCGTTCTTCTAGGTTAAACCATTCCTTTGCAGTTACCGTTTTCATGTTTAGGTTTCACTCTCTTTTCTCCTATATGGATACATGTAGTTGGAACTGTAAATCAAACACGGTTTGTGCTAGCTCTTTGAAACTTGGCACAATAATGTAGTTCCAAGTTCTGTGGCTATGGTTTGTGTCCTATGGAAGTAGCCCCAAGCAGAGACTGACGAGAATCACTTTCATTGAAAGGGGTTGCCAAGCTTCCAAAAAACTACGAGTTTCCTGAAATCTCAGCAAACATTTTTTCTCCCAATCTTGATGATACTTCCATTTAATGATCAGTACACCAATCCCACTGGGCTCACCAAATTTTGTTCTTCTAGGTTAAACCGTTCCTTTGCTGTAACCGTTTTCATGTTTAGGATTCACTCTGTTTTCTCCTTTATGGATACATGTAGTTGGAACTCTAAATCAAACACGGTTTGTGCTAGCTCTTGAAACATGGCACAATAATGTAGTTCCAAGTTCTATGGCTAGGTTTGTGTCCTATGGAAGTAGCCCCAAGCAGAGACTGACGAGAATCACTTTCATTGGAAGGGGTTGCCAAGCTTCCAGAAAACTACGAGTTTCCTGAAATCTCAGCAATCATTTTTACACCCAATCTTGATGATACTTCCACTTAATGGTCAGTACACCAATCCCACTGGGCTCACCAAATTTCGTTCTTCTAGGTTAAACCGTTCCTTTGCAGTAACCGTTTTCATGTTTAGGTTTCACTCTGTTTTCTCCTATATGGATACATGTAGTTGGAACTCTAAATCAAACACGGTTTGTGCTAGCTCTTTGAAACTTGGCACAATAATGTAGTTCCAAGTTCTATGGCTATGGTTTGTGTCCTATGGAAGTAGCCCCAAGCAGAGACT
>NW_027552303.1:0-29560 GCF_045843805.1 Urocitellus parryii
TATCGCTATGGTTTGTGTCCTATTGAAGTAGCCCCAAGCAGAGACTGACGAGAATCACTTTCATTGAAAGTGGTTGCCAAGCTTCCAAAAACTACGAGTTTCCTGAAATCTCAGCAAACATTTTTTCACCCAATCTTGATGATACTTCCATTTAATGATCAGTACACCAATCCACTTGGCTCACAAATTTCGTTCTTCTAGGTTAAACCATTCCTTTGCAGTAACCGTTTTCATGTTTAGGTTTCACTCTGTTTTCTCCTCTATGGATACATGTAGTTGGAACTCTAAATCAAACACGGTTTGTGCTAGCTCTTTGAACTTGGCAAAATAATGTAGTTCCAAGTTATATCGCTATGGTTTGTGTCCTATTGAAGTAGCCCCAAGCAGAGATTGACGAGAATCACTTTCATTGAAAGGGGTTGCCAAGCTTCCAAAAAACTACGAGTTTCCTGAAATCTCAGCAAACATTTTTTCACCCAATCTTGATGATACTTCCATTTAATGATCAGTACACCAATCCACTTGGCTCACCAAATTTCGTTCTTCTAGGTTAAACCGTTCCTTTGCAGTAACCGTTTTCAGGTTTAGGTTTCACTCTGTTTTCTCCTATATGGATACATGTAGTTGGAACTCTAAATCAAACACGGTTTGTGCTAGCTCTTTGAAACTTGGAAAAATAATGTAGTTCCAAGTTCTATCGCTATGGTTTGTGTCCTATTGAAGTAGCCCCAAGCAGAGACTGGCGAGAATCACTTTCATTGAAAGGGGTTGCCAAGCTTCCAAAAAACTACGAGTTTCCTGAAATCTCAGCAAACATTTTTTCACCCAATCTTGATGACACTTCCATTTAATGATCAGTACACCAATCCCACTTGGCTCACCAAATTTCGTTCTTCTAGGTTAAACCGTTCCTTTGCAGTAACCGTTTTCATGTTTAGGTTTCACTCTGTTTTCTCCTATATGGATACATGTAGTTGGAACTCTAAATCAAACACGGTTTGTGCTAGCTCTTTGAAACTTGGCACAATAATGTAGTTCCAAGTTCTATCGCTATGGTTTGTGTCCTATTGAAGTAGCCCCAAGCAGAGACTGGCGAGAATCACCTTCATGGAAAGGGTTTGCCTAGCTTCCAAAAAACGAGTTTCCTGAAACCTCAGCAAACATTTTTTCACCCAATCTTGATGATACTTCCATTTAATGATCAGCCCACCAATCCCACTTGGCTCAGCATATTTCTTTCTTCTAGGTTAAACCGTTCCTTTGCAGTAACCGTTTTCATGTTTAGGTTTCATTCTGTTTTCTCCTATATGGATACATGTAGTTGGAACTCTAAATCAAACACGATTTGTGCTAGCTCTTTGAAACCTGGCACAATAATGTAGTTCCAAGTTTTATCGCTATGGTTTGTGTCCTATTGAAGTAGCCCCAAGCAGAGACTGACGAGAATCACTTTCATTGAAAGGGGTTTCCAAGCTTCCAAAAAACTACGAGTTTCCTGAAATCTCAGCAAACATTTTTTTACCCCATCTTGATGATACTTCCATTTAATGATCAGTACACCAATCCCACTTGGCTCACCAAATTTCGTTCTTCTAGGTTAAACCGTTCCTTTGCAGTAACCGTTTTCATGTTTAGGTTTCACTCTGTTTTTCTCCTATATGGATACATGTAGTTGGAACTCTAAATCAAACACGGTTTGTGCTAGCTCTTTGAAACTTGGCACAATAATGTAGTTCCAAGTTCTATCGCTATGGTTTGTGTCCTATTGAAGTAGCCCCAAGCAGAGACTGACGAGAATCTCTTTCATTGAAAGGGGTTGCCAAGCTTCCAAAAAACTACGAGTTTCCAGAAATCTCAGCAAACATTTTTCACCCAATCTTGATGATACTTCCATTTAATGATCAGTACACCAATCCCACTTGGCTCACCAAATTTCGTCTTCTAGTTAAACCGTTCCTTTGCAGTAACCGCTTTCATGTTTAGGTTTCACTCTGTTTTCTCCTATATGGATACATGTAGTTGGAACTCTAAATCAAACACGGTTTCTGTTAGCTCTTTGAAACTTGGCACAATAATGTAGTTCCAAGTTCTATCGCTATGGTTTGTGTCCTATTGAAGTAGCCCCAAGCAGAGACTGGCGAGAATCACTTTCATTGAAAGGGTTTGCCAAGCTTCCAAAAAACGAGTTTCCTGAAACCTCAGCAAACATTTTTCACCCAATCTTGATGATACTTCCATTTAATGATCAGTACACCAATCCCACTTGGCTCACCAAATTTCGTTCTTCTAGGTTAAACCATTCCTTTCCAGTAACCGTTTTAATGTTTAGGTTTCACTCTGTTTTCTCCTATATGGATACATGTAGTTGGAACTCTAAATCAAACACTGTTTATGCTAGCTCTTTGAAACTTGGAAAAATAATGTAGTTCCAAGTTCTATCGCTATGGTTGTGTCCTATTGAAGTAGCCCCAAGCAGAGACTGACGAGAATCACTTTCATTGAAAGTGGTTGCCAAGCTTCCAAAAAACTACGAGTTTCCTGAAATCTCAGCAAACATTTTTTCACCCAATCTTGATGATACTTCCATTTAATGATCAGTACACCAATCCCACTTGGCTCACCAAATTTCGTTCTTCTAGGTTAAACCATTCCTTTGCAGTAACCGTTTTCATGTTTAGGTTTCACTCTGTTTTCTCCTATATGGATACATGTAGTTGGAACTCTAAATCAAACACGGTTTGTGCTAGCTCTTTGAAACTTGGCAAAATAATGTAGTTCCAAGTTATATCGCTATGGTTTGTGTCCTATTGAAGTAGCCCCAAGCAGAGATTGACGAGAATCACTTTCATTGAAAGGGGTTGCCAAGCTTCCAAAAAACTACGAGTTTCCTGAAATCTCAGCAAACATTTTTTCACCAATCTTGATGATACTTCCATTTAATGATCAGTACACCAATCCCACTTGGCTCACCAAATTTCGTTCTTCTAGGTTAAACCGTTCCTTTGCAGTAACCGTTTTCAGGTTTAGGTTTCACTCTGTTTTCTCCTATATGGATACATGTAGTTGGAACTCTAAATCAAACACGGTTTGTGCTAGCTCTTTGAAACTTGGAAAAATAATGTAGTTCCAAGTTCTATCGCTATGGTTGTGTCCTATTGAAGTAGCCCCAAGCAGAGACTGGCGAGAATCACTTTCATTGAAAGGGGTTGCCAAGGCTTCCAAAAAACTACGAGTTTCCTGAAATCTCAGCAAACATTTTTCACCCAATCTTGATGACACTTCCATTTAATGATCAGTACACCAATCCCACTTGGCTCACCAAATTTCGTTCTTCTAGGTTAAACCGTTCCTTTGCAGTAACCGTTTTCATGTTTAGGTTTCACTCTGTTTTCTCCTATATGGATACATGTAGTTGGAACTCTAAATCAAACACGGTTTGTGCTAGCTCTTTGAAACTTGGCACAATAATGTAGTTCCAAGTTCTATCGCTATGGTTTGTGTCCTATTGAAGTAGCCCCAAGCAGAGACTGGCGAGAATCACCTTCATGGAAAGGGTTTGCCTAGCTTCCAAAAACGAGTTTCCTGAAACCTCAGCAAACATTTTTTCACCCAATCTTGATGATACTTCCATTTAATGATCAGCCCACCAATCCCACTTGGCTCAGCATATTTCTTTCTTCTAGGTTAAACCGTTCCTTTGCAGTAACGTTTTCATGTTTAGGTTTCATTCTGTTTTCTCCTATATGGATACATGTAGTTGGAACTCTAAATCAAACACGATTTGTGCTAGCTCTTTGAAACCTGGCACAATAATGTAGTTCCAAGTTTTATCGCTATGGTTTGTGTCCTATTGAAGTAGCCCCAAGCAGAGACTGACGAGAATCACTTTCATTGAAAGGGGGTTTCCAAGCTTCCAAAAAACTACGAGTTTCCTGAAATCTCAGCAAACATTTTTTTACCCCATCTTGATGATACTTCCATTTAATGATCAGTACACCAATCCCACTTGGCTCACCAAATTTCGTTCTTCTAGGTTAAACCGTTCCTTTGCAGTAACCGTTTTCAGGTTTAGGTTTCACTCTGTTTTCTCCTATATGGATACATGTAGTTGGAACTCTAAATCAAACACGGTTTGTGCTAGCTCTTTGAAACTTGGCAAAATAATGTAGTTCCAAGTTCTATCGCTATGGTTTGTGTCCTATTGAAGTAGCCCCAAGCAGAGACTGACGAGAATCACTTTCATTGAAAGGGGTTGCCAAGCTTCCAAAAAACTACGAGTTTCCTGAAATCTCAGCAAACATTTTTTCACCCAATCTTGATGATACTTCCATTTAATGATCAGTACACCAATCCCACTTGGCTCACCAAATTTCGTTCTTCTAGGTTAAACCGTTCCTTTGCAGTAACCGTTTTCATGTTTAGGATTCACTCTGTTTTTCCTATATGGATACATGTAGTTGGAACTCTAAATCAAACACGGTTTGTGCTAGCTCTTTGAAACTTGGCACAATAATGTAGTTCCAAGTTCTATCGCTATGGTTTGTGTCCTATTGAAGTAGCCCCAAGCAGAGACTGACGAGAATCTCTTTCATTGAAAGGGGTTGCCAAGCTTCCAAAAAACTACGAGTTCCAGAAATCTCAGCAAACATTTTTTCACCCAATCTTGATGATACTTCCATTTAATGATCAGTACACCAATCCCACTTGGCTCACCAAATTTCGTTCTTCTAGGTTAAACCGTTCCTTTGCAGTAACCGCTTTCATGTTTAGGTTTCACTCTGTTTTCTCCTATATGGATACATGTAGTTGGAACTCTAAATCAAACACGGTTTCTGTTAGCTCTTTGAAACTTGGCACAATAATGTAGTTCCAAGTTCTATCGCTATGGTTTGTGTCCTATTGAAGTAGCCCCAAGCAGAGACTGGCGAGAATCACTTTCATTGAAAGGGTTTGCCAAGCTTCCAAAAAACGAGTTTCCTGAAACCTCAGCAAACATTTTTTCACCCAATCTTGATGATACTTCCATTTAATGATCAGTACACCAATCCCACTTGGCTCACCAAATTTCGTTCTTCTAGGTTAAACCATTCCTTTCCAGTAACCGTTTTAATGTTTAGGTTTCACTCTGTTTTCTCCTATATGGATACATGTAGTTGGAACTCTAAATCAAACACTGTTTATGCTAGCTCTTTGAAACTTGGAAAAATAATGTAGTTCCAAGTTCTATCGCTATGGTTTGTGTCCTATTGAAGTAGCCCCAAGCGGAGACTGACGAGAATCACTTTCATTGAAAGGGGTTGCCAAGCTTCCAAAAAACTACGAGTTTCCTGAAATCTCAGCAAACATTTTTTCACCCAATCTTGATGATACTTCCATTTAATGATCAGTACACCAATCCCACTTGGCTCACCAAATTTCGTTCTTCTAGGTTAAACCATTCCTTTGCAGTAACCGTTTTCATGTTTAGGTTTCACTCTGTTTTCTCCTATATGGATACATGTAGTTGGAACTCTAAATCAAACACGGTTTGTGCTAGCTCTTTGAAACTTGGCAAAATAATGTAGTTCCAAGTTATATCGCTATGGTTTGTGTCCTATTGAAGTAGCCCCAAGCAGAGATTGACGAGAATCACTTTCATTGAAAGGGGTTGCCAAGCTTCCAAAAAACTACGAGTTTCCTGAAATCTCAGCAAAACATTTTTTCACCCAATCTTGATGATACTTCCATTTAATGAATCAGTACACCAATCCCACTTGGCTCACCAAATTTCGTTCTTCTAGATTAAACCGTTCCTTTGCAGTAACCGTTTTCAGGTTTAGGTTTCACTCTGTTTTCTCCTATATGGATACATGTAGTTGGAACTCTAAATCAAACACGGTTTGTGCTAGCTCTTTGAAACTTGGCACAATAATGTAGTTCGCAGTTCTATCGCTATGGTTTGTGTCCTATTGAAGTAGCCCCAAGCACAGACTGGCGAGAATCACCTTCATGGAAAGGGTTTGCCTAGCTTCCAAAAACGAGTTTCCTGAAACCTCAGCAAACATTTTTTCACCCAATCTTGATGATACTTCCATTTAATGATCAGCCCACCAATCCCACTTGGCTCAGCAAATTTCTTTCTTCTAGGTTAAACCGTTCCTTTGCAGTAACCGTTTCATGTTTAGGTTTCACTCTGTTTTCTCCTATATGGATACATGTAGTTGGAACTCTAAATCAAACACGATTTGTGCTAGCTCTTTGAAACTTGGCACAATAATGTAGTTCCAAGTTTTATCGCTATGGTTTGTGTCCTATTGAAGTAGCCCCAAGCAGAGACTGACGAGAATCACTTTCATTGAAAGGGGTTTCCAAGCTTCCAAAAACTACGAGTTTCCTGAAATCTCAGCAAACATTTTTTTACCCCATCTTGATGATACTTCCATTTAATGATCAGTACACCAATCCCCACTTGGCTCACCAAATTTCGTTCTTCTAGGTTAAACCGTTACTTTGCAGTAACCGTTTTCATGTTTAGGTTTCACTCTGTTTTCTCCTATATGGATACATGTAGTTGGAACTCTAAATCAAACACGGTTTGTGCTAGCTCTTTGAAACTTGGCAAAATAATGTAGTTCCAAGTTCTATCGCTATGGTTTGTGTCCTATTGAAGTAGCCCCAAGCAGAGACTGACGAGAATCACTTTCATTGAAAGGGGTTGCCAAGCTTCCAAAAAACTACGAGTTTCCTGAAATCTCAGCAAACATTTTTTCACCCAATCTTGATGATACTTCCATTTAATGATCAGTACACCAATCCCACTTGGCTCACCAAATTTCGTTCTTCTAGGTTAAACCGTTCCTTTGCAGTAACCGTTTTCATGTTTAGGATTCACTCTGTTTTCTCCTATATGGATACATGTAGTTGGAACTCTAAATCAAACACGGTTTGTGCTAGCTCTTTGAAACTTGGCAAAATAATGTAGTTCCAAGTGTTATCGCTATGGTTTGTGTCCTATTGAAGTAGCCCCAAGCAGAGACTGACGAGAATCACTTTCATTGAAAGGGGTTGCCAAGCTTCCAAAAAACTACGAGTTTCCTGAAATCTCAGCAAACATTTTTTCACCCAATCTTGATGATACTTCCATTTAATGATCAGCACACCAATCCCACTTGGCTCACCAAATTTCGTTCTTCTAGGTTAAACCGTTTCTTTGCAGTAACCTTTTTCATATTTAGGTTTCAGTCTGTTTTCTCCTATATGGATACATGTAGTTGGAACTCTAAATCAAACACGGTTTGTGCTAGCTCTTTGAAACTTGGCACAATAATGTAGTTCCAAGTTCTATCGCTATGGTTTGTGTCCTATTGAAGTAGCCCCAAGCAGAGACTGACGAGAATCTCTTCATTGAAAGGGGTTGCCAAGCTTCCAAAAAACTACGAGTTTCCTGAAATCTCAGCAAACATTTTTTCACCCAATCTTGATGATACTTCCATTAATGATCAGTACACCAATCCCACTTGGATCACCAAATTTCGTTCTTCTAGATTAAACCGTTCCTTTGCAGTAACCGCTTTCATGTTTAGGTTTCACTCTGTTTTCTCCTATATGGATACATGTAGTTGGAACTCTAAATCAAACACGGTTTCTGTTAGCTCTTTGAAACTTGGCACAATAATGTAGTTCCAAGTTCTATCGCTATGGTTTGTGTCCTATTGAAGTAGCCCCAAGCAGAGACTGGCGAGAATCACTTTCATTGAAAGGGTTTGCCAAGCTTCCAAAAAACGAGTTTCCTGAAACCTCAGCAAACATTTTTTCACCCAATCTTGATGATACTTCCATTTAATGATCAGTCCACCAATCCCACTTGGCTCACCAAATTTCGTTCTTCTAGGTTAAACCATTCCTTTCCAGTAACCGTTTTAATGTTTAGGTTTCACTCTGTTTTCTCCTATATGGATACATGTAGTTGGAACTCTAAATCAAACACGGTTTGTGCTAGCTCTTTGAAACTTGGCACAATAATGTAGTTCCAAGTTCTATCGCTATGGTTTGTGTCCTATTGAAGTAGCCCCAAGCAGAGACTGGCGAGAATCACCTTCATGGAAAGGGTTTGCCAAGCTTCCAAAAAACGAGTTTCCTGAAACCTCAGCAAACATTTTTTCACCCAATCTTGATGATACTTCCATTTAATGATCAGCCCACCAATCCCACTTGGCTCAGCAAATTTCTTTCTTCTAGGTTAAACCGTTCCTTTGCAGTAACCGTTTTCATGTTTAGGTTTCACTCTGTTTTTCTCCTATATGGATACATGTAGTTGGAACTCTAAATCAAACACGGTTTGTGCTAGCTCTTTGAAACTTGGACAATAATGTAGTTCCAAGTTTTATCGCTATGGTTTGTGTCCTATTGAAGTAGCCCCAAGCAGAGACTGACGAGAATCACTTTCATTGAAAGGGGTTGCCAAGCTTCCAAAAAAACTACGAGTTTCCTGAAATCTCAGCTAACATTTTTTCACCCAATCTTGATGATACTTCCATTTAATGATCAGTACACCAATCCCACTTGGCTCACCAAATTTCGTTCTTCTAGTTTAAACCGTTCTTTGCAGTAACCGTTTTCATGTTTAGGTTTCACTCTGTTTTCTCCTATATGGATACATGTAGTTGGAACTCTAAATCAAACACGGTTTGTGCTTAGGCTCTTTGAAACTTGGCAAAATAATGTAGTTCGAAGTTCTATCGCTATGGTTTGTGTCCTATTGAAGTAGCCCCAAGCAGAGACTGGCGAGAATCACTTTCATTGAAAGGGGTTGCCAAGCTTCCAAAAAACTACGAGTTTCCTGAAATCTCAGCAAACATTTTTTTCACCCAATCTTGATGATACTTCCATTTAATGATCAGTACACCAATCCCCACTTGGCTCACCAAATTTCGTTCTTCTAGGTCAAACCGTTCCTTTGCAGTAACCGTTTTCATGTTTAGGTTTCACTCTGTTTTCTCCTATATGGATACATGTAGTTGGAACTCTAAATCAAACACGGTTTGTGCTAGCTCTTTGAAACCTGGCACAATAAAGTCGTTTCAAGTGTTATCTCTATGGTTTGTGTCCTATTGAAGTAGCCCCAAGCAGAGACTGACGAGAATCACTTTCATTGAAAGGGTTGCCAAGCTTCCAAAAAACTACGAGTTTCCTGAAATCTCAGCAAACATTTTTCACCCAATCTTGATGATACTTCCATTTAATGATCAGTACACCAATCCCACTTGGCTCACCAAATTTCGTTCTTCTAGGTTAAACCGTTCCTTTGCAGTAACCGTTTTCATGTTTAGGTTTCACTCTGTTTTCTCCTATATGGATACATGTAGTTGGAACTCTAAATCAAACACGGTTTGTGCTAGCTCTTTGAAACTTGGCAAAATAATGTAGTTCCAAGTTCTATCGCTAGGGTTTGTGTCCTATTGAAGTAGCCCCAAGCAGAGACTGACGAGAATCACTTTCATTGAAAGGGGTTGCCAAGCTTCCAAAAAACTACGAGTTTCCTGAAATCTCAGCAAACATTTTTCACCCAATCTTGATGATACTTCCATTTAATGATCAGTACACCAATCCCACTTGGCTCACCAAATTCGTTCTTCTAGGTTAAACCGTTCCTTTGCAGTAACCGTTTTCAGGTTTAGGTTTCACTCTGTTTCTTCCTATATGGATACATGTAGTTGGAACTCTAAATCAAACACGGTTTGTGCTAGCTCTTTGAAACTTGGCACAATAATGTAGTTCCAAAGTTCTATCGCTATGGTTTGTGTCCTATTGAAGTAGCCCCAAGCAGAGACTGGCGAGAATCACTTTCATTGAAAGGGGTTGCCAAGCTTCCAAAAACTACGAGTTTCCTGAAATCTCAGCAAACATTTTTTTCACCCAATCTTGATGATACTTCCATTTAATGATCAGTACAAAATCCCACTTGGATCACCAAATTTCGTTCTTCTAGATTAAACCGTTCCTTTGCAGTAACCGCTTTCATGTTTAGGTTTCACTCTGTTTTCTCCTATATGGATACATGTAGTTGGAACTCTAAATCAAACACGGTTTCTGTTAGCTCTTTGAAACTTGGCACAATAATGTAGTTCCAAGTTCTATCGCTATGGTTTGTGTCCTATTGAAGTAGCCCCAAGCAGAGACTGGCGAGAATCACTTTCATTGAAAGGGTTTGCCAAGCTTCCAAAAAACGAGTTTCCTGAAACCTCAGCAAACATTTTTTCACCCAATCTTGATGATACTTCCATTTAATGATCAGTCCACCAATCCCACTTGGCTCACCAAATTCGTTCTTCTAGGTTAAACCATTCCTTTCCAGTAACCGTTTTAATGTTTAGGTTTCACTCTGTTTTCTCCTATATGGATACATGTAGTTGGAACTCTAAATCAAACACGGTTTGTGCTAGCTCTTTGAAACTTGGCACAATAATGTAGTTCCAAGTTCTATCGCTATGGTTTGTGTCCTATTGAAGTAGCCCCAAGCAGAGACTGGCGAGAATCACCTTCATGGAAAGGGTTTGCCAAGCTTCCAAAAAACGAGTTTCCTGAAACCTCAGCAAACATTTTTTCACCCAATCTTGATGATACTTCCATTTAATGATCAGCCCACCAATCCCACTTGGCTCAGCAAATTTCTTTCTTCTAGGTTAAACCGTTCCTTTGCAGTAACCGTTTTCATGTTTAGGTTTCACTCTGTTTCTCCTATATGGATACATGTAGTTGGAACTCTAAATCAAACACGGTTTGTGCTAGCTCTTTGAAACTTGGCACAATAATGTAGTTCCAAGTTTTATCGCTATGGTTTGTGTCCTATTGAAGTAGCCCCAAGCAGAGACTGACGAGAATCACTTTCATTGAAAGGGGTTGCCAAGCTTCAAAAAACTACGAGTTCCTGAAATCTCAGCTAACATTTTTTCACCCAATCTTGATGATACTTCCATTTAATGATCAGTACACCAATCCCACTTGGCTCACCAAATTTCGTTCTTCTAGTTTAAACCGTTCCTTTGCAGTAACCGTTTTCATGTTTAGGTTTCACTCTGTTTTCTCCTATATGGATACATGTAGTTGGAACTCTAAATCAAACACGGTTTGTGCTAGCTCTTTGAAACTTGGCAAAATAATGTAGTTCGAAGTTCTATCGCTATGGTTTGTGTCCTATGAAGTAGCCCCAAGCAGAGACTGGCGAGAATCACTTTCATTGAAAGGGGTTGCCAAGCTTCCAAAAAACTACGAGTTTCCTGAAATCTCAGCAAACATTTTTTCACCCAATCTTGATGATACTTCCATTTAATGATCAGTACACCAATCCCACTTGGCTCACCAAATTTCGTTCTTCTAGGTCAAACCGTTCCTTTGCAGTAACCGTTTTCATGTTTAGGTTTCACTCTGTTTTCTCCTATATGGATACATGTAGTTGGAACTCTAAATCAAACACGGTTTGTGCTAGCTCTTTGAAACCTGGCACAATAAAGTCGTTTCAAGTGTTATCTCTATGGTTTGTGTCCTATTGAAGTAGCCCAAGCAGAGACTGACGAGAATCACTTTCATTGAAAGGGGTTGCCAAGCTTCCAAAAAACTACGAGTTTCCTGAAATCTCAGCAAACATTTTTCACCCAATCTTGATGATACTTCCATTTAATTGATCAGTACACCAATCCCACTTGGCTCACCAAATTTCGTTCTTCTAGGTTAAACCGTTCCTTTGCAGTAACCGTTTTCATGTTTAGGTTTCACTCTGTTTTCTCCTATATGGATACATGTAGTTGGAACTCTAAATCAAACACGGTTTGTTGCTAGCTCTTTGAAACTTGGCACAATAATGTAGTTCCAAGTTCTATCGCTAGGGTTTGTGTCCTATTGAAGTAGCCCCAAGCAGAGACTGACGAGAATCACTTTCATTGAAAGGGGTTGCCAAGCTTCCAAAAAACTACGAGTTTCCTGAAATCTCAGCAAACATTTTTTCACCCAATCTTGATGATACTTCCATTTAATGATCAGTACACCAATCCCACTTGGCTCACCAAATTTCGTTCTTCTAGGTTAAACCGTTCCTTTGCAGTAACCGTTTTCAGGTTTAGGTTTCACTCTGTTTTCTCCTATATGGATACATGTAGTTGGAACTCTAAATCAAACACGGTTTGTGCTAGCTCTTTGAAACTTGGCACAATAATGTAGTTCCAAGTTCTATCGCTATGGTTTGTGTCCTATTGAAGTAGCCCCAAGCAGAGACTGGCGAGAATCACTTTCATTGAAAGGGGTTGCCAAGCTTCCAAAAAACTACGAGTTTCCTGAAATCTCAGCAAACATTTTTTCACACAATCTTGATGACACTTCCATTTAATGATCAGTACACCAATCCCACTTGGCTCACCAAATTTCGTTCTTCTAGGTTAAACCGTTCCTTTGCAGTAACCGTTTTCATGTTTAGGTTTCACTCTGTTTTCTCCTATATGGATACATGTAGTTGGAACTCTAAATCAAACACGGTTTGTGCTAGCTCTTTGAAACTTGGCACAATAATGTAGTTCGCAGTTCTATCGCTATGGTTTGTGTCCTATTGAAGTAGCCCCAAGCACAGACTGGCGAGAATCACCTTCATGGAAAGGGTTTGCCTAGCTTCCAAAAAGGAGTTTCCTGAAACCTCAGCAAACATTTTTTCACCCAATCTTGATGATACTTCCATTTAATGATCAGCCCACCAATCCCACTTGGCTCAGCAAATTTCTTTCTTCTAGGACAAACCGTTCCTTTGCAGTAACCGTTTTCATGTTTAGGTTTCACTCTGTTTTCTCCTATATGGATACATGTAGTTGGAACTCTAAATCAAACACGGTTTGTGCTAGCTCTTTGAAACTTGGCAAAATAATGTAGTTCCAAGTTCTATCGCTATGGTTTGTGTCCTATTGAAGTAGCCCCAAGCAGAGACTGACGAGAATCACTTTCATTGAAAGGGGTTAGCCAAGCTTCCCAAAACTACGAGTTTCCTGAAATCTCAGCAAACATTTTTTCACCCAATCTTGATGATACTTCCACTTAATGATCAGCACACCAATCCCACTTGGCTCACCAAATTTCGTTCTTCTAGGTTAAACCGTTTCTTTGCAGTAACCTTTTTCATATTTAGGTTTCACTCTGTTTTCTCCTATATGGATACATGTAGTTGGAACTCTAAACAAACACGGTTTGTGCTAGCTCTTTGAAACTTGGCACAATAATGTAGTTCCAAGTTCTATCGCTATGGTTTGTGTCCTATTGAAGTAGCCCCAAGCAGAGACTGACGAGAATCACTTTCATTGAAAGGGGTTGCCAAGCTTAGAAAAAAATACGAGTTTCCTGAAATCTCAGCAAACATTTTTTCACCCAATCTTGATGATACTTCCATTTAAGGATCAGTCCACCAATCCCACTTGGCTCACCAAATTTCGTTCTTCTAGGTTAAACCGTTCCTTTGCAGTAACCGTTTTCATGTTTAGGTTTCACTCTGTTTTCTCCTATATGGATACATGTAGTTGGAACTCTAAATCAAACACGGTTTGTGCTAGCTCTTTGAAACCTGGCACAATAAAGTAGTTCCAAGTGTTATCGCTATGGTTTGTGTCCTATTGAAGTAGCCCCAAGCAGAGACTGACGAGAATCACTTTCATTGAAAGGGGTTGCCAAGCTTCCAAAAAACTACGAGTTTCCTGAAATCTCAGCAAACATTTTTTCACCCAATCTTGATGATACTTCCATTTAATGATCAGTACACCAATCCCACTAGGCTCACAAAATTTCGTTCTTCTAGGTCAAACCGTTCCTTTGCAGTAACCGTTTTCATGTTTAGGTTTCACTCTGTTTTCTCCTATATGGATACATGTAGTTGGAACTCTAAATCAAACACGGTTTGTGCTAGCTCTTTGAAACTTGGCAAAATAATGTAGTTCGAAGTTCTATCGCTATGGTTTGTTTCCTATTGAAGTAGCCCCAAGCAGAGACTGGCGAGAATCACTTTCATTGAAAGGGGTTGCCAAGCTTCCAAAAAACTACGAGTTTCCTGAAATCTCAGCAAACATTTTTTCACCCAATCTTGATGATACTTCCATTTAATGATCAGTACACCAATCCCACTTGGCTCACCAAATTTCGTTCTTCTAGTTTAAACCGTTCCTTTGCAGTAACCGTTTTCATGTTTAGGTTTCACTCTGTTTTCTCCTATATGGATACATGTAGTTGGAACTCTAAATCAAACACGGTTTGTGCTAGCTCTTTGAAACCTGGCACAATAAAGTCATTTCAAGTGTTATCGCTATGGTTTGTGTCCTATTGAAGTAGCCCCAAGCAGAGACTGACGAGAATCACTTTCATTGAAAGGGGTTGCCAAGCTTCCAAAAAACTACGAGTTTCCTGAAATCTCAGCAAACATTTTTTCACCCCATCTTGATGATACTTCCATTTAATGATCAGTACACCAATCCCACTTGGCTCACCAAATTCCGTTCTTCTAGGTTAAACCGTTCCTTTGCAGTAACCGTTTTCATGTTTAGGTTTCACTCTGTTTTCTCCTATATGGATACATGTAGTTGGAACTCTAAATCAAACACGGTTTGTGCTAGCTCTTTGAAACTTGGCAAAATAATGTAGTTCCAAGTTCTATCGCTATGGTTTGTGTCCTATTGAAGTAGCCCCAAGCAGAGACTGACGAGAATCACTTTCATTGAAAGGGGTTGCCAAGCTTCCAAAAAACTACGAGTTTCCTGAAATCTCAGCAAACATTTTTTCACCCAATCTTGATGATACTTCCATTTAATGATCAGTACACCAATCCCACTTGGCTCACCAAATTTCGTTCTTCTAGGTCAAACCGTTCCTTTGCAGTAACCGTTTTCTTGTTTAGGATTCACTCTGTTTTCTCCTATATGGATACATGTATTTGGAACTCTAAATCAAACACGGTTTGTGCTAGCTCTTTGAAACTTGGCAAAATAATGTAGTTCCAAGTTCTATCGCTATGGTTTGTGTCCTATTGAAGTAGCCCCAAGCAGAGACTGACGAGAATCACTTTCATTGAAAGGGGTTGCCAAGCTTCCAAAAAAACTACGAGTTTCCTGAAATCTCAGCAAACATTTTTTCACCCAATCTTGATGATACTTCCATTTAATGATCAGTACACCAATCCCACTTGGCTCACCAAATTTCGTTCTTCTAGGTTAAACCGTTCCTTTGCAGTAACCGTTTTCATGTTTAGGTTTCACTCTGTTTTCTCCTATATGGATACATGTAGTTGGAACTCTAAATCAAACACGGTTTGTGCTAGCTCTTTGAAACTTGGCAAAATAATGTAGTTCCAAGTTCTATCGCTATGGTTTGTGTCCTATTGAAGTAGCCCCAAGCAGAGACTGACGAGAATCACTTTCATTGAAAGGGGTTGCCAAGCTTCCAAAAAACTACGAGTTTCCTGAAATCTCAGCAAACATTTTTTTCACCCAATCTTGATGATACTTCCATTTAATGATCAGTACACCAATCCCACTTGGCTCACCAAATTTCGTTCTTCTAGGTTAAACCGTTCCTTTGCAGTAACCGTTTTCATGTTTAGGATTCACTCTGTTTTCTCCTATATGGATACATGTAGTTGGAACTCTAAATCAAACACGGTTTTTGCTAGCTCTTTGAAACTTGGCACAATAATGTAGTTCCAAGTTCTATCGCTATGGTTTGTGTCCTATTGAAGTAGCCCCAAGCAGAGACTGACGAGAATCTCTTTCATTGAAAGGGGTTGCCAAGCTTCCAAAAAACTACGAGTTTCCAGAAATCTCAGCAAACATTTTTTCACCCAATCTTGATGATACTTCCATTTAATGATCAGTACACCAATCCCACTTGGCTCACCAAATTTCGTTCTTCTAGGTTAAACCGTTCCTTTGCAGTAACCGCTTTCATGTTTAGGTTTCACTCTGTTTTCTCCTATATGGATACATGTAGTTGGAACTCTAAATCAAACACGGTTTCTGTTAGCTCTTTGAAACTTGGCACAATAATGTAGTTCCAAGTTCTATCGCTATGGTTTGTGTCCTATTGAAGTAGCCCCAAGCAGAGACTGGCGAGAATCACTTTCATTGAAAGGGTTTGCCAAGCTTCCAAAAAACGAGTTTCCTGAAACCTCAGCAAACATTTTTTCACCCAATCTTGATGATACTTCCATTTAATGATCAGTACACCAATCCCACTTGGCTCACCAAATTTCGTTCTTCTAGGTTAAACCATTCCTTTCCAGTAACCGTTTTAATGTTTAGGTTTCACTCTGTTTTCTCCTATATGGATACATGTAGTTGGAACTCTAAATCAAACACTGTTTATGCTAGCTCTTTGAAACTTGGAAAAATAATGTAGTTCCAAGTTCTATCGCTATGGTTTGTGTCCTATTGAAGTAGCCCCAAGCGGAGACTGACGAGAATCACTTTCATTGAAAGGGGTTGCCAAGCTTCCAAAAAACTACGAGTTTCCTGAAATCTCAGCAAACATTTTTTCACCCAATCTTGATGATACTTCCATTTAATGATCAGTACACCAATCCCACTTGGCTCACCAAATTTCGTTCTTCTAGGTTAAACCATTCCTTTGCAGTAACCGTTTTCATGTTTAGGTTTCACTCTGTTTTCTCCTATATGGATACATGTAGTTGGAACTCTAAATCAAACACGGTTTGTGCTAGCTCTTTGAAACTTGGCAAAATAATGTAGTTCCAAGTTATATCGCTATGGTTTGTGTCCTATTGAAGTAGCCCCAAGCAGAGATTGACGAGAATCACTTTCATTGAAAGGGGTTGCCAAGCTTCCAAAAAACTACGAGTTTCCTGAAATCTCAGCAAACATTTTTTCACCCAATCTTGATGATACTTCCATTTAATGATCAGTACACCAATCCCACTTGGCTCACCAAATTTCGTTCTTCTAGATTAAACCGTTCCTTTGCAGTAACCGTTTTCAGGTTTAGGTTTCACTCTGTTTTCTCCTATATGGATACATGTAGTTGGAACTCTAAATCAAACACGGTTTGTGCTAGCTCTTTGAAACTTGGCACAATAATGTAGTTCCAAGTTCTATCGCTATGGTTTGTGTCCTATTGAAGTAGCCCCAAGCAGAGACTGGCGAGAATCACTTTCATTGAAAGGGGTTGCCAAGCTTCCAAAAAACTACGAGTTTCCTGAAATCTCAGCAAACATTTTTTCACCCAATCTTGATGACACTTCCATTTAATGATCAGTACACCAATCCCACTTGGCTCACCAAATTTCGTTCTTCTAGGTTAAACCGTTCCTTTGCAGTAACCGTTTTCATGTTTAGGTTTCACTCTGTTTTCTCCTATATGGATACATGTAGTTGGAACTCTAAATCAAACACGGTTTGTGCTAGCTCTTTGAAACTTGGCACAATAATGTAGTTCGCAGTTCTATCGCTATGGTTTGTGTCCTATTGAAGTAGCCCCAAGCACAGACTGGCGAGAATCACCTTCATGGAAAGGGTTTGCCTAGCTTCCAAAAAACGAGTTTCCTGAAACCTCAGCAAACATTTTTTCACCCAATCTTGATGATACTTCCATTTAATGATCAGCCCACCAATCCCACTTGGCTCAGCAAATTTCTTTCTTCTAGGTTAAACCGTTCCTTTGCAGTAACCGTTTTCATGTTTAGGTTTCACTCTGTTTTCTCCTATATGGATACATGTAGTTGGAACTCTAAATCAAACACGATTTGTGCTAGCTCTTTGAAACTTGGCACAATAATGTAGTTCCAAGTTTTATCGCTATGGTTTGTGTCCTATTGAAGTAGCCCCAAGCAGAGACTGACGAGAATCACTTTCATTGAAAGGGGTTTCCAAGCTTCCAAAAAACTACGAGTTTCCTGAAATCTCAGCAAACATTTTTTTACCCCATCTTGATGATACTTCCATTTAATGATCAGTACACCAATCCCACGTGGCTCACAAAATTTCGTTCTTCTAGGTTAAACCGTTACTTTGCAGTAACCGTTTTCATGTTTAGGTTTCACTCTGTTTTCTCCTATATGGATACATGTAGTTGGAACTCTAAATCAAACACGGTTTGTGCTAGCTCTTTGAAACTTGGCAAAATAATGTAGTTCCAAGTTCTATCGCTATGGTTTGTGTCCTATTGAAGTAGCCCCAAGCAGAGACTGACGAGAATCACTTTCATTGAAAGGGGTTGCCAAGCTTCCAAAAAACTACGAGTTTCCTGAAATCTCAGCAAACATTTTTTCACCCAATCTTGATGATACTTCCATTTAATGATCAGTACACCAATCCCACTTGGCTCACCAAATTTCGTTCTTCTAGGTTAAACCGTTCCTTTGCAGTAACCGTTTTCATGTTTAGGATTCACTCTGTTTTCTCCTATATGGATACATGTAGTTGGAACTCTAAATCAAACACGGTTTGTGCTAGCTCTTTGAAACTTGGCAAAATAATGTAGTTCCAAGTTCTATCGCTAGGGTTTGTGTCCTATTGAAGTAGCCCCAAGCAGAGACTGACGAGAATCACTTTCATTGAAAGGGGTTGCCAAGCTTCCAAAAAACTACGAGTTTCCTGAAATCTCAGCAAACATTTTTTCACCCAATCTTGATGATACTTCCATTTAATGATCAGCACACCAATCCCACTTGGCTCACCAAATTTCGTTCTTCTAGGTTAAACCGTTTCTTTGCAGTAACCTTTTTCATATTTAGGTTTCAGTCTGTTTTCTCCTATATGGATACATGTAGTTGGAACTCTAAATCAAACACGGTTTGTGCTAGCTCTTTGAAACTTGGCACAATAATGTAGTTCCAAGTTCTATCGCTATGGTTTGTGTCCTATTGAAGTAGCCCCAAGCAGAGACTGACGAGAATCTCTTTCATTGAAAGGGGTTGCCAAGCTTCCAAAAAACTACGAGTTTCCTGAAATCTCAGCAAACATTTTTTCACCCAATCTTGATGATACTTCCATTTAATGATCAGTATACCAATCCCACTTGGATCACCAAATTTCGTTCTTCTAGATTAAACCGTTCCTTTGCAGTAACCGCTTTCATGTTTAGGTTTCACTCTGTTTTCTCCTATATGGATACATGTAGTTGGAACTCTAAATCAAACACGGTTTCTGTTAGCTCTTTGAAACTTGGCACAATAATGTAGTTCCAAGTTCTATCGCTATGGTTTGTGTCCTATTGAAGTAGCCCCAAGCAGAGACTGGCGAGAATCACTTTCATTGAAAGGGTTTGCCAAGCTTCCAAAAAACGAGTTTCCTGAAACCTCAGCAAACATTTTTTCACCCAATCTTGATGATACTTCCATTTAATGATCAGTCCACCAATCCCACTTGGCTCACCAAATTTCGTTCTTCTAGGTTAAACCATTCCTTTCCAGTAACCGTTTTAATGTTTAGGTTTCACTCTGTTTTCTCCTATATGGATACATGTAGTTGGAACTCTAAATCAAACACGGTTTGTGCTAGCTCTTTGAAACTTGGCACAATAATGTAGTTCCAAGTTCTATCGCTATGGTTTGTGTCCTATTGAAGTAGCCCCAAGCAGAGACTGGCGAGAATCACCTTCATGGAAAGGGTTTGCCAAGCTTCCAAAAAACGAGTTTCCTGAAACCTCAGCAAACATTTTTTCACCCAATCTTGATGATACTTCCATTTAATGATCAGTACACCAATCCCACTTGGCTCACCAAATTTCGTTCTTCTAGTTTAAACCGTTCCTTTGCAGTAACCGTTTTCATGTTTAGGTTTCACTCTGTTTTCTCCTATATGGATACATGTAGTTGGAACTCTAAATCAAACACGGTTTGTGCTAGCTCTTTGAAACTTGGCAAAATAATGTAGTTCGAAGTTCTATCGCTATGGTTTGTGTCCTATTGAAGTAGCCCCAAGCAGAGACTGGCGAGAATCACTTTCATTGAAAGGGGTTGCCAAGCTTCCAAAAAACTACGAGTTTCCTGAAATCTCAGCAAACATTTTTTCACCCAATCTTGATGATACTTCCATTTAATGATCAGTACACCAATCCCACTTGGCTCACCAAATTTCGTTCTTCTAGGTCAAACCGTTCCTTTGCAGTAACCGTTTTCATGTTTAGGTTTCACTCTGTTTTCTCCTATATGGATACATGTAGTTGGAACTCTAAATCAAACACGGTTTGTGCTAGCTCTTTGAAACCTGGCACAATAAAGTCGTTTCAAGTGTTATCTCTATGGTTTGTGTCCTATTGAAGTAGCCCCAAGCAGAGACTGACGAGAATCACTTTCATTGAAAGGGGTTGCCAAGCTTCCAAAAAACTACGAGTTTCCTGAAATCTCAGCAAACATTTTTCACCCAATCTTGATGATACTTCCATTTAATGATCAGTACACCAATCCCACTTGGCTCACCAAATTTCGTTCTTCTAGGTTAAACCGTTCCTTTGCAGTAACCGTTTTCATGTTTAGGTTTCACTCTGTTTTCTCCTATATGGATACATGTAGTTGGAACTCTAAATCAAACACGGTTTGTGCTAGCTCTTTGAAACTTGGCAAAATAATGTAGTTCCAAGTTCTATCGCTAGGGTTTGTGTCCTATTGAAGTAGCCCCAAGCAGAGACTGACGAGAATCACTTTCATTGAAAGGGGTTGCCAAGCTTCCAAAAAACTACGAGTTTCCTGAAATCTCAGCAAACATTTTTTCACCCAATCTTGATGATACTTCCATTTAATGATCAGTACACCAATCCCACTTGGCTCACCAAATTTCGTTCTTCTAGGTTAAACCGTTCCTTTGCAGTAACCGTTTTCAGGTTTAGGTTTCACTCTGTTTTCTCCTATATGGATACATGTAGTTGGAACTCTAAATCAAACACGGTTTGTGCTAGCTCTTTGAAACTTGGCACAATAATGTAGTTCCAAGTTCTATCGCTATGGTTTGTGTCCTATTGAAGTAGCCCCAAGCAGAGACTGGCGAGAATCACTTTCATTGAAAGGGGTTGCCAAGCTTCCAAAAAACTACGAGTTTCCTGAAATCTCAGCAAACATTTTTTTCACCCAATCTTGATGATACTTCCATTTAATGATCAGTACAAAAATCCCACTTGGATCACCAAATTTCGTTCTTCTAGATTAAACCGTTCCTTTGCAGTAACCGCTTTCATGTTTAGGTTTCACTCTGTTTTCTCCTTTATGGATACATGTAGTTGGAACTCTAAATCAAACACGGTTTCTGTTAGCTCTTTGAAACTTGGCACAATAATGTAGTTCCAAGTTCTATCGCTATGGTTTGTGTCCTATTGAAGTAGCCCCAAGCAGAGACTGGCGAGAATCACTTTCATTGAAAGGGTTTGCCAAGCTTCCAAAAAACGAGTTTCCTGAAACCTCAGCAAACATTTTTTCACCCAATCTTGATGATACTTCCATTTAATGATCAGTCCACCAATCCCACTTGGCTCACCAAATTTCGTTCTTCTAGGTTAAACCATTCCTTTCCAGTAACCGTTTTAATGTTTAGGTTTCACTCTGTTTTCTCCTATATGGATACATGTAGTTGGAACTCTAAATCAAACACGGTTTGTGCTAGCTCTTTGAAACTTGGCACAATAATGTAGTTCCAAGTTCTATCGCTATGGTTTGTGTCCTATTGAAGTAGCCCCAAGCAGAGACTGGCGAGAATCACCTTCATGGAAAGGGTTTGCCAAGCTTCCAAAAAACGAGTTTCCTGAAACCTCAGCAAACATTTTTTCACCCAATCTTGATGATACTTCCATTTAATGATCAGCCCACCAATCCCACTTGGCTCAGCAAATTTCTTTCTTCTAGGTTAAACCGTTCCTTTGCAGTAACCGTTTTCATGTTTAGGTTTCACTCTGTTTTCTCCTATATGGATACATGTAGTTGGAACTCTAAATCAAACACGGTTTGTGCTAGCTCTTTGAAACTTGGCACAATAATGTAGTTCCAAGTTTTATCGCTATGGTTTGTGTCCTATTGAAGTAGCCCCAAGCAGAGACTGACGAGAATCACTTTCATTGAAAGGGGTTGCCAAGCTTCCAAAAAACTACGAGTTTCCTGAAATCTCAGCTAACATTTTTTCACCCAATCTTGATGATACTTCCATTTAATGATCAGTACACCAATCCCACTTGGCTCACCAAATTTCGTTCTTCTAGTTTAAAACCGTTCCTTTGCAGTAACCGTTTTCATGTTTAGGTTTCACTCTGTTTTCTCCTATATGGATACATGTAGTTGGAACTCTAAATCAAACACGGTTTGTGCTAGCTCTTTGAAACTTGGCAAAATAATGTAGTTCGAAGTTCTATCGCTATGGTTTGTGTCCTATTGAAGTAGCCCCAAGCAGAGACTGGCGAGAATCACTTTCATTGAAAGGGGTTGCCAAGCTTCCAAAAAACTACGAGTTTCCTGAAATCTCAGCAAACATTTTTTCACCCAATCTTGATGATACTTCCATTTAATGATCAGTACACCAATCCCACTTGGCTCACCAAATTTCGTTCTTCTAGGTCAAACCGTTCCTTTGCAGTAACCGTTTTCATGTTTAGGTTTCACTCTGTTTTCTCCTATATGGATACATGTAGTTGGAACTCTAAATCAAACACGGTTTTGTGCTAGCTCTTTGAAACCTGGCACAATAAAGTCGTTTCAAGTGTTATCTCTATGGTTTGTGTCCTATTGAAGTAGCCCCAAGCAGAGACTGACGAGAATCACTTTCATTGAAAGGGGTTGCCAAGCTTCCAAAAAACTACGAGTTTCCTGAAATCTCAGCAAACATTTTTCACCCAATCTTGATGATACTTCCATTTAATGATCAGTACACCAATCCCACTTGGCTCACCAAATTTCGTTCTTCTAGGTTAAACCGTTCCTTTGCAGTAACCGTTTTCATGTTTAGGTTTCACTCTGTTTTCTCCTATATGGATACATGTAGTTGGAACTCTAAATCAAACACGGTTTGTGCTAGCTCTTTGAAACTTGGCAAAATAATGTAGTTCCAAGTTCTATCGCTAGGGTTTGTGTCCTATTGAAGTAGCCCCAAGCAGAGACTGACGAGAATCACTTTCATTGAAAGGGGTTGCCAAGCTTCCAAAAAACTACGAGTTTCCTGAAATCTCAGCAAACATTTTTTCACCCAATCTTGATGATACTTCCATTTAATGATCAGTACACCAATCCCACTTGGCTCACCAAATTTCGTTCTTCTAGGTTAAACCGTTCCTTTGCAGTAACCGTTTTCAGGTTTAGGTTTCACTCTGTTTTCTCCTATATGGATACATGTAGTTGGAACTCTAAATCAAACACGGTTTGTGCTAGCTCTTTGAAACTTGGCACAATAATGTAGTTCCAAGTTCTATCGCTATGGTTTGTGTCCTATTGAAGTAGCCCCAAGCAGAGACTGGCGAGAATCACTTTCATTGAAAGGGGTTGCCAAGCTTCCAAAAAACTACGAGTTTCCTGAAATCTCAGCAAACATTTTTTCACACAATCTTGATGACACTTCCATTTAATGATCAGTACACCAATCCCACTTGGCTCACCAAATTTCGTGCTTCTAGGTTAAACCGTTCCTTTGCAGTAACCGTTTTCATGTTTAGGTTTCACTCTGTTTTCTCCTATATGGATACATGTAGTTGGAACTCTAAATCAAACACGGTTTGTGCTAGCTCTTTGAAACTTGGCACAATAATGTAGTTCGCAGTTCTATCGCTATGGTTTGTGTCCTATTGAAGTAGCCCCAAGCACAGACTGGCGAGAATCACCTTCATGGAAAGGGTTTGCCTAGCTTCCAAAAAACGAGTTTCCTGAAACCTCAGCAAACATTTTTTCACCCAATCTTGATGATACTTCCATTTAATGATCAGCCCACCAATCCCACTTGGCTCAGCAAATTTCTTTCTTCTAGGTTAAACCGTTCCTTTGCAGTAACCGTTTTCATGTTTAGGTTTCACTCTGTTTTCTCCTATATGGATACATGTAGTTGGAACTCTAAATCAAACACGATTTGTGCTAGCTCTTTGAAACTTGGCACAATAATGTAGTTCCAAGTTTTATCGCTATGGTTTGTGTCCTATTGAAGTAGCCCCAAGCAGAGACTGACGAGAATCACTTTCATTGAAAGGGGTTTCCAAGCTTCCAAAAAACTACGAGTTTCCTGAAATCTCAGCAAACATTTTTTTACCCCATCTTGATGATACTTCCATTTAATGATCAGTACACCAATCCCACTTGGCTCACCAAATTTCGTTCTTCTAGGTTAAACCGTTACTTTGCAGTAACCGTTTTCATGTTTAGGTTTCACTCTGTTTTCTCCTATATGGATACATGTAGTTGGAACTCTAAATCAAACACGGTTTGTGCTAGCTCTTTGAAACTTGGCAAAATAATGTAGTTCCAAGTTCTATCGCTATGGTTTGTGTCCTATTGAAGTAGCCCCAAGCAGAGACTGGCGAGAATCACTTTCATTGAAAGGGGTTGCCAAGCTTCCAAAAAACTACGAGTTTCCTGAAATCTCAGCAAACATTTTTTCACCCAATCTTGATGATACTTCCATTTAATGATCAGTACACCAATCCCACTTGGCTCACCAAATTTCGTTCTTCTAGGTTAAACCGTTCCTTTGCAGTAACCGTTTTCATGTTTAGGATTCACTCTGTTTTCTCCTATATGGATACATGTAGTTGGAACTCTAAATCAAACACGGTTTGTGCTAGCTCTTTGAAACTTGGCAAAATAATGTAGTTCCAAGTTCTATCGCTATGGTTTGTGTCCTATTGAAGTAGCCCCAAGCAGAGACTGACGAGAATCTCTTTCATTGAAAGGGGTTGCCAAGCTTCCAAAAAACTACGAGTTTCCTGAAATCTCAGCAAACATTTTTTCACCCAATCTTGATGATACTTCCATTTAATGATCAGTACACCAATCCCAGTTGGATCACCAAATTTCGTTCTTCTAGATTAAACCGTTCCTTTGCAGTAACCGCTTTCATGTTTAGGTTTCACTCTGTTTTCTCCTATATGGATACATGTAGTTGGAACTCTAAATCAAACACGGTTTCTGTTAGCTCTTTGAAACTTGGCACAATAATGTAGTTCCAAGTTCTATCGCTATGGTTTGTGTCCTATTGAAGTAGCCCCAAGCAGAGACTGGCGAGAATCACTTTCATTGAAAGGGTTTGCCAAGCTTCCAAAAAAACGAGTTTCCTGAAACCTCAGCAAACATTTTTTCACCCAATCTTGATGATACTTCCATTTAATGATCAGTCCACCAATCCCACTTGGCTCACCAAATTTCGTTCTTCTAGGTTAAACCATTCCTTTCCAGTAACCGTTTTAATGTTTAGGTTTCACTCTGTTTTCTCCTATATGGATACATGTAGTTGGAACTCTAAATCAAACACGGTTTGTGCTAGCTCTTTGAAACTTGGCACAATAATGTAGTTCCAAGTTCTATCGCTATGGTTTGTGTCCTATGGAAGTAGCCCCAAGCAGAGACTGGCGAGAATCACCTTCATGGAATGGGTTTGCCAAGCTTCCAAAAAACGAGTTTCCTGAAACCTCAGCAAACATTTTTTCACCCAATCTTGATGATACTTCCATTTAATGATCAGCCCACCAATCCCACTTGGCTCAGCAAATTTCTTTCTTCTAGGTTAAATGTTCCTTTTGCAGTAACCGTTTTCATGTTTAGGTTTCACTCTGTTTTCTCCTATATGGATACATGTAGTTGGAACTCTAAATCAAACACGGTTTGTGCTAGCTCTTTGAAACTTGGCACAATAATGTAGTTCCAAGTTTTATCGCTATGGTTTGTGTCCTATTGAAGTAGCCCCAAGCAGAGACTGACGAGAATCACTTTCATTGAAAGGGGTTGCCAAGCTTCCAAAAAACTACGAGTTTCCTGAAATCTCAGCTAACATTTTTTCACCCAATCTTGATGATACTTCCATTTAATGATCAGTACACCAATCCCACTTGGCTCACCAAATTTCGTTCTTCTAGTTTAAACCGTTCCTTTGCAGTAACCGTTTTCATGTTTAGGTTTCACTCTGTTTTCTCCTATATGGATACATGTAGTTGGAACTCTAAATCAAACACGGTTTGTGCTAGCTCTTTGAAACTTGGCAAAATAATGTAGTTCGAAGTTCTATCGCTATGGTTTGTGTCCTATTGAAGTAGCCCCAAGCAGAGACTGGCGAGAATCACTTTCCATTGAAAGGGGTTGCCAAGCTTCCAAAAAACTACGAGTTTCCTGAAATCTCAGCAAACATTTTTTCACCCAATCTTGATGATACTTCCATTTAATGATCAGTACACCAATCCCACTTGGCTCACCAAATTTCGTTCTTCTAGGTCAAACCGTTCCTTTGCAGTAACCGTTTTCATGTTTAGGTTTCACTCTGTTTTCTCCTATATGGATACATGTAGTTGGAACTCTAAATCAAACACGGTTTGTGCTAGCTCTTTGAAACTTGGCACAATAAAGTCGTTTCAAGTGTTATCTCTATGGTTTGTGTCCTATTGAAGTAGCCCCAAGCAGAGACTGACGAGAATCACTTTCATTGAAAGGGGTTGCCAAGCTTCCAAAAAACTACGAGTTTCCTGAAATCTCAGCAAACATTTTTCACCCAATCTTGATGATACTTCCATTTAATGATCAGTACACCAATCCCACTTGGCTCACCAAATTTCGTTCTTCTAGGTTAAACCGTTCCTTTGCAGTAACCGTTTTCATGTTTAGGTTTCACTCTGTTTTCTCCTATATGGATACATGTAGTTGGAACTCTAAATCAAACACGGTTTGTGCTAGCTCTTTGAAACTTGGCAAAATAATGTAGTTCCAAGTTCTATCGCTAGGGTTTGTGTCCTATTGAAGTAGCCCAAGCAGAGACTGACGAGAATCACTTTCATTGAAAGGGGTTGCCAAGCTTCCAAAAAACTACGAGTTTCCTGAAATCTCAGCAAACATTTTTTCACCCAATCTTGATGATACTTCCATTTAATGATCAGTACACCAATCCCACTTGGCTCACCAAATTTCGTTCTTCTAGGTTAAACCGTTCCTTTGCAGTAACCGTTTTCATGTTTAGGTTTCACTCTGTTTTCTCCTATATGGATACATGTAGTTGGAACTCTAAACAAACACGGTTTGTGCTAGCTCTTTGAAACTTGGCACAATAATGTAGTTCCAAGTTCTATCGCTATGGTTTGTGTCCTATTGAAGTAGCCCCAAGCAGAGACTGACGAGAATCTCTTTCATTGAAAGGGGTTGCCAAGCTTCCAAAAAACTACGAGTTTCCAGAAATCTCAGCAAACATTTTTTCACCCAATCTTGATGATACTTCCATTTAATAATCAGTACACCAATCCCACTTGGATCACCAAATTTCGTTCTTCTAGGTTAAACCGTTCCTTTGCAGTAACCGCTTTCATGTTTAGGTTTCACTCTGTTTTCTCCTATATGGATACATGTAGTTGGAACTCTAAATCAAACACGGTTTCTGTTAGCTCTTTGAAACTTGGCACAATAATGTAGTTCCAAGTTCTATCGCTATGGTTTGTGTCCTATTGAAGTAGCCCCAAGCAGAGACTGGCGAGAATCACTTTCATTGAAAGGGTTTGCCAAGCTTCCAAAAAACGAGTTTCCTGAAACCTCAGCAAACATTTTTTCACCCAATCTTGATGATACTTCCATTTAATGATCAGCCCACCAATCCCACTTGGCTCAGCAAATTTCTTTCTTCTAGGTTAAACCGTTCCTTTGCAGTAACCGTTTTCATGTTTAGGTTTCACTCTGTTTTCTCCTATATGGATACATGTAGTTGGAACTCTAAATCAAACACGGTTTGTGCTAGCTCTTTGAAACTTGGCACAATAATGTAGTTCCAAGTTTTATCGCTATGGTTTGTGTCCTATTGAAGTAGCCCCAAGCAGAGACTGACGAGAATCACTTTCATTGAAAGGGGTTGCCAAGCTTCCAAAAAACTACGAGTTTCCTGAAATCTCAGCAAACATTTTTTCACCCAATCTTGATGATACTTCCATTTAATGATCAGTACACCAATCCCACTTGGCTCACCAAATTTCGTTCTTCTAGTTTAAACCGTTCCTTTGCAGTAACCGTTTTCATGTTTAGGTTTCACTCTGTTTTCTCCTATATGGATACATGTAGTTGGAACTCTAAATCAAACACGGTTTGTGCTAGCTCTTTGAAACTTGGCACAATAATGTAGTTCCAAGTTCTATCGCTATGGTTTGTGTCCTATTGAAGTAGCCCCAAGCAGAGACTGGCGAGAATCACTTTCATTGAAAGGGTTTGCCAAGCTTCCAAAAAACTACGAGTTTCCTGAAATCTCAGCAAACATTTTTTCACCCAATCTTGATGATACTTCCATTTAATGATCAGTACACCAATCCCACTTGGCTCACCAAATTTCGTTCTTCTAGGTTAAACCGTTCCTTTGCAGTAACCGTTTTCATGTTTAGGTTTCACTCTGTTTTCTCCTATATGGATACATGTAGTTGGAACTCTAAATCAAACACGGTTTGTGCTAGCTCTTTGAAACTTGGCACAATAATGTAGTTCCAAGTTTTATCGCTATGGTTTGTGTCCTATTGAAGTAGCCCCAAGCAGAGACTGACGAGAATCACTTTCATTGAAAGGGGTTGCCAAGCTTCCAAAAAACTACGAGTTTCCTGAAATCTCAGCAAACATTTTTTCACCCAATCTTGATGATACTTCCATTTAATGATCAGTACACCAATCCCACTTGGCTCACCAAATTTCGTTCTTCTAGGTTAAACCGTTCCTTTGCAGTAACCGTTTTCATGTTTAGGTTTCACTCTGTTTTCTCCTATATGGATACATGTAGTTGGAACTCTAAATCAAACACGGTTTGTGCTAGCTCTTTGAAACTTGGCAAAATAATGTAGTTCCAAGTTCTATCGCTATGGTTTGTGTCCTATTGAAGTAGCCCCAAGCAGAGACTGACGAGAATCACTTTCATTGAAAGGGGTTGCCAAGCTTCCAAAAAACTACGAGTTTCCTGAAATCTCAGCAAACATTTTTTCACCCAATCTTGATGATACTTCCATTTAATGATCAGTACACCAATCCCACTTGGCTCACCAAATTTCGTTCTTCTAGGTCAAACCGTTCCTTTGCAGTAACCGTTTTCATGTTTAGGTTTCACTCTGTTTTCTCCTATATGGATACATGTAGTTGGAACTCTAAATCAAACACGGTTTGTGCTAGCTCTTTGAAACTTGGCACAATAATGTAGTTCCAAGTTCTATCGCTATGGTTTGTGTCCTATTGAAGTAGCCCCAAGCAGAGACTGACGAGAATCACTTTCATTGAAAGGGGTTGCCAAGCTTCCAAAAAACTACGAGTTTCCTGAAATCTCAGCAAACATTTTTTCACCCAATCTTGATGATACTTCCATTTAATGATCAGTACACCAATCCCACTTGGCTCACCAAATTTCGTTCTTCTAGGTTAAACCGTTCCTTTGCAGTAACCGTTTTCATGTTT
>NW_027552304.1:0-29447 GCF_045843805.1 Urocitellus parryii
AGCAGAGACTGACGAGAATCACTTTCATCGAAAGGGGTTGCCAAGCTTCCAAAAAACTACGAGTTTCCTGAAATCTCAGCAAACATTTTTTCACCCAATCTTGATGATACTCGCAGGTAATGATAAGTACACCAATCCCACTTGGCTCACCAAATTTCGTTCTTCTAGGTTAAACCGTTCCTTTGCAGTAACCGTTTTCAGGTTTAGGTTTCACTCTGTTTTCTCCTATATGGATACATGTAGTTGGAACTCTAAATCAAACATGGTTTGTGCTAGCTCTTTGAAACTTTGCACAATAATGTATTTCCAAGTTCTATCGCTGTGGCTTGTGTCCTATTGAAGTAGCCCCAAGCAGAGACTGACGAGTATCACTTTCATTGAAAGGGGTTGCCAATCTTCCAAAAAACTACGAGTTTCTTGAAATCTCAGCAAACATTTTTTCACCCAATCTTGATGATACTGGCAGGTAACGATCAGTACACCAATTCCACTTGGCTCACCAAATTTCGTTCTTCTAGGTTAAACCGTTCCTTTGCAGTAACCGTTTTCATGTTTAGGTTTCACTCTGTTTTCTCCTATATGGATACATGTAGTTGGAACTCTAAATCAAACACGGTTTGTGCTAGCTCTTTGAAACTTGGCACAATCATGTAGTTCCAAGTTCTATCGCTATGGTTTGGGTACTATTGAACTAGCCCCAAGCAGAGACTGACGAGAATCACTTACATTGAAAGGGGTTGCCAAGCATCCAAAAAACTACGAGTTTCCTGAAATCCCAGCAAACATTTTTTCACCCAATCTTGATGATACTTGCAGGTAATGATCAGTACACCAATCCCACTTGGCTCACCAAATTTCGTTCTTCTAGGTTAAACCGTTCCTTTGCAGTAACGGTTTTCATATTTAGGTTTCACTCTGTTTTCTCCTATATGGATACATGTAGTTGGAACTCTGAATCAAACACGGTTTGTGCTAGCTCTTTGAAACTTGGCACAATAATGTAGTTCCAATTTCTATCGCTATGGTTTGGGTCCTATTGAAGTAGCCCCAAGCAGAGACTGATGAGAATCACTTACATTGAAAGGGGTTGCCAAGCTTCGAAAGAACTATGAGTTTCCTGAAATCTCAGCAATCATTTTTTCACCCAATCTTGATGATACTGGCAGGTAATGATCAGTACACCAATCCCACTTGGCTCACCAAATTTCCTTCTTCTATCTTAAACCGTTCCTTTGCAGTAACCCTTTTCATGTTTAGGTTTCACTCTGTTTTTCTCCTATATGGATACATGTAGTTGGAACTCTAAATCAAACACGGTTCGTGCTAGCTCTTTGAAACTTGGCACAATAATGTAGTTCCAAGTTGTATCGCTACGTTTTCTGTCCTATTGAAGTAGCCCCAAGCAGAGACTGACGAGAATCACTTTCATTGAAAGGGGTTGCTAAGCTTCCAAAAAACTACGAGTTTCCTGAAATCTCAGCAAACATTTTTTCACCCAATCTTGATGATACTCACAGGTAATGATCAGTACACCAATCCCACTTGGCTCACCAAATTTCGTTCTTCTAGCTTAAGCAGTTCCTTTGCAGTAACCCTTTTCATATTTAGGTTTCACTCTGTTTTCTCCTATATGGATACATGTAGTTGGAACTCTAAATCAAACACGGTTTGTGCTAGCTCTTTGAAACTTGGCACAAAAATGTAGTTCCACGTTCTATCGCTATGGTTTGTGTCCTATTGAAGTAGCCCCAAGCAGAGACTGACGAGAATCACTTTCATTGAAAGGGGTTGCCAAGCTTCCAAAAAACTACGAGTTTCCTTAAATCTCAGCAAACATTTTTTCACCCAATCTTGATGATACTTGCAGGTAATGATCACTACACCAATCCCACTTGGCTCTCCAAATTTCGTTCTTCTAGCTTAAACCGTTCCTTTGCAGTAACCCTTTTCAGGTTTAGGTTTCACTCTGTTTGTTCCTATATGGATACATGTATTTGGAACTCTAAATCAAACACGGTTCGTGCTAGCTCTTTGAAATTTGGCACAATAATGTAGTTCCAAGTTCTATCGCTACGGTTTGTGTCCTATTGAAGTAGCCCCAAGCAGAGACTGACGAGAATCACTTTCATTGAAAGGGGTTGCCAAGCTTCCAAAAAACTACGAGTTTCCTGAAATCTCAGCAAACATTTTTTCACCCAATCTTGATGATACTCGCAGGTAATGATAAGTACACCAATCCCACTTGGCTCACCAAATTTCGTTCTTCTAGGTTAAACCGTTCCTTTGCAGTAACCGTTTTCATGTTTAGGTTTCACTCTGTTTTCTCCTATATGGATACATGTAGATGGAACTCTAAATCAAACATGGTTTGTGCTAGCTCTTTGAAACTTTGCACAATAATGTATTTCCAAGTTCTATCGCTGTGGCTTGTGTCCTATTGAAGTAGCCCCAAGCAGAGACTGACGAGTATCACTTTCATTGAAAGGGGTTGCCAATCTTCCAAAAAACTACGAGTTTCCTGAAATCTCAGCAAACATTTTTTCACCCAATCTTGATGATACTGGCAGGTAACGATCAGTACACCAATTCCACTTGGCTCACCAAATTTCGTTCTTCTAGGTTAAACCGTTCCTTTGCAGTAACCGTTTTCATGTTTAGGTTTCACTCTGTTTTCTCCTATATGGATACATGTAGTTGGAACTCTAAATCAAACACGGTTTGTGCTAGCTCTTTGAAACTTGGCACAATCATGTAGTTCCAAGTTCTATCGCTATGGTTTGGGTACTATTGAACTAGCCCCAAGCAGAGACTGACGAGAATCACTTACATTGAAAGGGGTTGCCAAGCATCCAAAAAACTACGAGTTTCCTGAAATCCCAGCAAACATTTTTTCACCCAATCTTGATGATACTTGCAGGTAATGATCAGTACACCAATCCCACTTGGCTCACCAAATTTCGTTCTTCTAGGTTAAACCGTTCCTTTGCAGTAACGGTTTTCATATTTAGGTTTCACTCTGTTTTCTCCTATATGGATACATGTAGTTGGAACTCTAAATCAAACACGGTTTGTGCTAGCTCTTTGAAACTTGGCACAATAATGTAGTTCCAATTTCTATCGCTATGGTTTGTGTCCTATTGAAGTAGCCACAAGCAGAGACTGACGAGAATCACTTTCATTGAAAGGGGTTGCCAAGCTTCGAAAGAACTATGAGTTTCCTGAAATCTCAGCAAACATTTTTTCACCCAATCTTGATGATACTCGCAGGTAATGATCAGTACACCAATCCCACTTGGCTCACCAAATTTCGTTCTTCTATCTTAAACCGTTCCTTTGCAGTAACCCTTTTCATGTTTAGGTTTCACTCTGTTTTCTCCTATATGGATACATGAGTTGGAACTCTAAATCAAACACGGTTCGTGCTAGCTCTTTGAAACTTGGCACAATAATGTAGTTCCAAGTTGTATCGCTACGTTTTCTGTCCTATTGAAGTAGGCCCAAGCAGAGACTGACGAGAATCACTTTCATTGATAAGGGTTGCCAAGCTTCCAAAAAACTACGAGTTTCCTGAAATCTTAGCAAACATTTTTTCACCCAATCTTGATGATACATGCAGGTAATGATCAGTACACCAATTCCACATGGCTCTCCAAATTTCGTTCTTCTAGCTTAAACAGTTCCTTTGCAGTAACCCTTTTCAAGTTTAGGTTTCACTCTGTTTTTTCCTATATGAATACATGTAGTTGGAACTCTAAATCAAACAAGGTTTGTGCTAGCTCTTTGAAACTTGGCACAATAATGTAGTTCCAAGTTCTATCGCTACGGTTTGTGTCCTATTGAAGTAGACCCAAGCAGAGACTGACGAGAATCACTTTCATTGAAAGGGGTTGCCAAGCTTCCAAAAAACTACGAGTTTCCTGAAATCTCAGCAAACATTTTCTCACCCAATCTTGATGATACTGGCAGGTAATGGTCAGAACACCAATCCCACTTGGCTCACCAAATTTCGTTCTTCTAGGTTAAACCGTTCCTTTGCAGTAACCGTTTTCATATTTAGGTTTCACTCTGTTTTCTCCTATATGGATACATGTAGTTGGAACTCTAAATCAAACACGGTTTGTGCTAGCTCTTTGAAACTTGGCACAATAATGTAGTTCCAAGTTCTATCGCTATGGTTTGTGTCCTATTGAAGTAGACCCAAGCAGAGACTGACGAGAATCACTTTCATTGAAAGGGGTTGCCAAGCTTCGAAAGAACTATGAGTTTCCTGAAATCTCAGCAAACATTTTTTCAACCAATCATGATGATACTGGCAGGTAATGATCAGTACACCAATCCCACTTGGCTCACCAAATTTCGTTTTTCTAGGTTAAACCGTTCATTTGCAGTAACCGTTTTCATGTTTAGGTTTCACTCTCTTTTCTCCTATATGGATACATGTAGTTGGAACTCTAAATCAAACATGGTTTGTGCTAGCTCTTTGAAACTTGGCACAATAATGTAGTTCCAAGTTCTATCGCTACGGTTTGTGTCCTATTGAAGTAGCCCCAAGCAGAGACTGACGAGAATCACTTTCATTGAAAGGGGTTGCCAAGCTTCCAAAAAACTACGAGTTTCCTGAAATCTCAGCAAACATTTTTTCACCCAATCTTGATGATACTCGCAGGTAATGATCAGTACACCAATCCCACTTGGCTCACCAAATTTCGTTCTTCTATCTTAAACCGTTCCTTTGCAGTAACCCTTTTCATGTTTAGGTTTCACTCTGTTTTCTCCTATATGGATACATGTAGTTGGAACTCTAAATCAAACACGGTTCGTGCTAGCTCTTTGAAACTTGGCACAATAATGTAGTTCCAAGTTGTATCGCTACGTTTTCTGTCCTATTGAAGTAGGCCCAAGCAGAGACTGACGAGAATCACTTTCATTGAAAAGGGTTGCCAAGCTTCCAAAAACTACGAGTTTCATGAAATCTTAGCAAACATTTTTTCACCCAATCTTGATGATACATGCAGGTAATGATCAGTACACCAATTCCACTTGGCTCTCCAAATTTCGTTCTTCTAGCTTAAACAGTTCCTTTGCAGTAACCCTTTTCAAGTTTAGGTTTCACTCTGTTTTTTCCTATATGAATACATGTAGTTGGAACTCTAAATCAAACAAGGTTTGTGCTAGCTCTTTGAAACTTGGCACAATAATGTAGTTCCAAGTTCTATCGCTATGGTTTGTGTCCTATTGAAGTAGCCCCAAGCAGAGATTGACGAGAATCACTTTCATTGAAAGGGGTTGCCAAGCTTCCAAAAAACTACGATTTTCCTGAAATCTCAGCAAACATTTTTTCACCTAATCTTGATGATACTTGCAGGTAATGATCAGTACACCAATCCCACTTGGCTCTCCAAATTTCGTTCTTCTAGCTTAAACCGTTCCTTTGCAGTAACCCTTTTCAGGTTTAGGTTTCACTCTGTTTGTTCCTATATGGATACATGTATTTGGAACTCTAAATCAAACACGGTTCGTGCTAGCTCTTTGAAATTTGGCACAATAATGTAGTTCCAAGTTCTATCGCTACGGTTTGTGTCCTATTGAAGTAGCCCCAAGCAGAGACTGACGAGAATCACTTTCATCGAAAGGGGTTGCCAAGCTTCCAAAAAACTACGAGTTTCCTGAAATCTCAGCAAACATTTTTTCACCCAATCTTGATGATACTCGCAGGTAATGATAAGTACACCAATCCCACTTGGCTCACCAAATTTCGTTCTTCTAGGTTAAACCGTTCCTTTGCAGTAACCGTTTTCAGGTTTAGGTTTCACTCTGTTTTCTCCTATATGGATACATGTAGTTGGAACTCTAAATCAAACATGGTTTGTGCTAGCTCTTTGAAACTTTGCACAATAATGTATTTCCAAGTTCTATCGCTGTGGCTTGTGTCCTATTGAAGTAGCCCCAAGCAGAGACTGACGAGTATCACTTTCATTGAAAGGGGTTGCCAATCTTCCAAAAAACTACGAGTTTCTTGAAATCTCAGCAAACATTTTTTCACCCAATCTTGATGATACATGCAGGTAATGATCAGTACAACAATCCCACTTGGCTCTCCAAATTTCGTTCTTCTAGCTTAAACAGTTCCTTTGCAGTAACCCTTTTCAGATTTAGGTTTCACTCTGTTTTTTCCTATATGGATACATGTAGTTGGAACTCTAAATCAAACACGGTTTGTGCTAGCTCTTTGAAACTTGGCACAAAAATGTAGTTCCAAGTTCTATCGCTATGGTTTGTGTCCTATTGAAGTGGCCCCAAGCAGAGACTGACGAGAATCACTTTCATCGAAAGGGGTTGCCAAGCTTCCAAAAAACTACGAGTTTCCTGAAATCTCAGCAAACATTTTTTCACCCAATCTTGATGATACTGGCAGGTAATGATCAGTACACCAATTCCACTTGGCTCACCAAATTTCGTTCTTCTAGGTTAAACCGTTCCTTTGCAGAAACCGTTTTCATGTTTAGGTTTCACTCTGTTTTCTCCTATATGGATACATGTAGTTGGAACTCTAAATCAAACACGGTTTGTGCTAGCTCTTTGAAACTTGGCACAAAAATGTAGTTCCAGGTTCTATCGCTATGGTTTGTGTCCTATTGAAGTAGCCCCAAGCAGAGACTGACGAGAATCACTTTCATTGAAAGGGGTTGCCAAGCTTCCAAAAAACTACGAGTTTCCTGAAATCTCAGCAAACAGTTTTTCACCCAATCTTGATGATACTTGCAGGTAATGATCAGTACACGAATCCCACTTGGCTCTCCAAATTTCGTTCTTCTAGCTTAAACCGTTCCTTTGCAGTAACCCTTTTCAGATTTAGGTTTCACTCTGTTTTTTCCTATATGGATACATGTAGTTGGAACTCTAAATCAAACACGGTTTGTGCTAGCTCTTTGAAACTTGGCACAAAAATGTAGTTCCAGGTTCTATCGCTATGGTTTGTGTCCTATTGAAGTAGCCCCAAGCAGAGACTGACGAGAATCACTTTCATTGAAAGGGGTTGCCAAGCTTCCAAAAAACTACGAGTTTCCTGAAATCTCAGCAAACAGTTTTTCACCCAATCTTGATGATACTTGCAGGTAATGATCAGTACACGAATCCCACTTGGCTCTCCAAATTTCGTTCTTCTAGCTTAAACCGTTCCTTTGCAGTAACCCTTTTCAGGTTTAGGTTTCACTCTGTTTGTTCCTATATGGATACATGTATTTGGAACTCTAAATCAAACACGGTTCGTGCTAGCTCTTTGAAATTTGGCACAATAATGTAGTTCCAAGTTCTATCACTACGGTTTGTGTCCTATTGAAGTAGCCCCAAGCAGAGACTGACGAGAATCACTTTCATTGAAAGGTGTTGCCAAGCTTCCAAAAAACTACGAGTTTCCTGAAATCTCAGCAAACATTTTTTCACCCAATCTTGATGATACTGACAGGTAATGATCAGTACACCAATCCCACTTGGCTCACCAAATTTCGTTCTTCTATCTTAAACCGTTCCTTTGCAGTAACCGTTTTCATGTTTAGGTTTCACTCTGTTTTCTCCTATATGGATACATGTAGTTGGAACTCTAAATCAAACATGGTTTGTGCTAGCTCTTTGAAACTTTGCACAATAATGTATTTCCAAGTTCTATCGCTGTGGCTTGTGTCCTATTGTAGTAGCCCCAAGCAGAGACTGACGAGTATCACTTTCATTGAAAGGGGTTGCCAATCTTCCAAAAAACTACGAGTTTCTTGAAATCTCAGCAAACATTTTTTCACCCAATCTTGATGATACTGGCAGGTAACGATCAGTACACCAATTCCACTTGGCTCACCAAATTTCGTTCTTCTAGGTTAAACCGTTCCTTTGCAGTAACCGTTTTCATGTTTAGGTTTCACTCTGTTTTCTCCTATATGGATACATGTACTTGGAACTCTAAATCAAACACGGTTTGTGCTAGCTCTTTGAAACTAGGCACAATCATGTAGTTCCAAGTTCTATCGCTATGGTTTGGGTACTATTGAACTAGCCCCAAGCAGAGACTGACGAGAATCACTTTCATTGAAAGGGGTTGCCAAGCTTCCAAAAAACTACGAGTTTCCTGAAATCCCAGCAAACATTTTTTCACCCAATCTTGATGATACTTGCAGGTAATGATCAGTACACCAATCCCACTTGGCTCACCAAATTTCGTTCTTCTAGGTTAAACCGTTCCTTTGCAGTAACGGTTTTCATATTTAGGTTTCACTCTGTTTTCTCCTATATGGATACATGTAGTTGGAACTCTAAATCAAACACGGTTTGTGCTAGCTCTTTGAAACTTGGCACAATAATGTAGTTCCAATTTCTATCGCTATGTTTTGTGTCCTATTGAAGTAGCCCCAAGCAGAGACTGACGAGAATCACTTTCATTGAAAGGGGTTGCCAAGCTTCGAAAGAACTATGAGTTTCCTGAAATCTCAGCAAACATTTTTTCAACCAATCTTGATGATACTGGCAGGTAATGATCAGTACACCAATCCCACTTGGCTCACCAAATTTCGTTTTTCTAGGTTAAACCGTTCATTTGCAGTAACCGTTTCATGTTTAGGTTTCACTCTCTTTTCTCCTATATGGATACATGTAGTTGGAACTCTAAATCAAACACGGTTTGTGCTAGCTCTTTGAAACTTGGCACAATAATGTAGTTCCAAGTTCTATCGCTATGGTTTGTGTCCTATTGAAGTAGCCCCAAGCAGAGACTGACGAGAGTCACTTTCATTGAAAGGGGTTGCTAAGCTTCCAAAAAAACTACGAGTTTCCTGAAATCTCAGCAAACATTTTTTCACCCAATCTTGATGATACTCGCAGGTAATGATCAGTACACCAATCCCACTTGTCTCACCAAATTTCGTTCTTCTAGCTTAAACAGTTCCTTTGCAGTAACCCTTTTCATATTTAGGTTTCACTCTGTTTTTTCCTATATGGATACATGTAGTTGGAACTCTAAATCAAACACGGTTTGTGCTAGCTCTTTGAAACTTGGCACAAAAATGTAGTTCCAAGTTCTATCGCTATGGTTTGTGTCCTATTGAAGTAGCCCCAAGCAGAGACTGACGAGAATCTCTTTCATTGAACGGGGTTGCCAAGCTTCCAAAAAACTACGAGTTTCCTGAAATCTCAGCAAACATTTTTTCACCCAATCTTGATGATACTTGCAGGTAATGATCAGTACACCAATCCCACTTGGCTCTCCAAATTTCATTCTTCTAGCTTAAACCGTTCCTTTGCAGTAACCCTTTTCAGGTTTAGGTTTCACTCTGTTTGTTCCTATATGGATACATGTATTTGGAACTCTAAATCAAACACGGTTCGTGCTAGCTCTTTGAAATTTGGCACAATAATGTAGTTTCCAAGTTCTATCGCTACGGTTTGTGTCCTATTGAAGTAGCCCCAAGCAGAGACTGACGAGAATCACTTTCATTGAAAGGGGTTGCCAAGCTTCCAAAAAACTACGAGTTTCCTGAAATCTCAGCAAACATTTTTTCACCCAATCTTGATGATACTCGCAGGTAATGATCAGTACACCAATCCTACTTGGCTAACCAAATTTCGTTCTTCTATCTTAAACCGTTCCTTTGCAGTAACCCTTTTCATGTTTAGGTTTCACTCTATTTTCTCCTATATGGATACATGTAGTTGGAACTCTAAATCAAACATGGTTTGTGCTAGCTCTTTGAAACTTGGCACAATAATGTAGTTCCAAGTTCTATCGCTATGGTTTGTGTCCTATTGAAGTAGACCCAAGCAGAGACTGACGAGAATCACTTTCATTGAAAGGGGTTGCCAAGCTTCGAAAGAACTATGAGTTTCCTGAAATCTCAGCAAACATTTTTTCAACCAATCATGATGATACTGGCAGGTAATGATCAGTACACCAATCCCACTTGGCTCACCTAATTTCGTTTTTCTAGGTTAAACCATTCATTTGCAGTAACCGTTTTCATGTTTAGGTTTCACTCTCTTTTCTCCTATATGGATACATGTAGTTGGAACTCTAAATCAAACATGGTTTGTGCTAGCTCTTTGAAACTTGGCACAATAATGTAGTTCCAAGTTCTATCGCTACGGTTTGTGTCCTATTGAAGTAGCCCCAAGCAGAGACTGACGAGAATCACTTTCATTGAAAGGGGTTGCTAAGCTTCCAAAAAACTACGAGTTTCCTGAAATCTCAGCAAACATTTTTTCACCCAATCTTGATGATACTCGCAGGTAATGATCAGTACACAAATCCCACTTGGCTCACCAAATTTCGTTCTTCTATCTTAAACCGTTCCTTTGCAGTATCCCTTTTCATGTTCAGGTTTCACTCTGTTTTCTCCTATATGGATACATGTAGTTGGAACTCTAAATCAAACACGGTTCGTGCTAGCTCTTTGAAACTTGGCACAATAATGTAGTTCCAAGTTGTATCGCTACGTTTTCTGTCCTATTGAAGTAGGCCCAAGCAGAGACTGACGAGAATCACTTTCATTGAAAAGGGTTGCCAAGGTTCCAAAAAACTACGAGTTTCCTGAAATCTTAGCAAACATTTTTTCACCCAATCTTGATGATACATGCAGGTAATGATCAGTACACCAATTCCACTTGGCTCTCCAAATTTCGTTCTTCTAGCTTAAACCGTTCCTTTGCAGTAACCCTTTTCAAGTTTAGGTTTCACTCTGTTTTTTCCTATATGGATAAACGTATTTGGAACTCTAAATCAAACACGGTTCGTGCTAGCTCTTTGAAACTTGGCACAATAATGTAGTTCCAAGTTCTATCGCTACGGTTTGTGTCCTATTGAAGTAGCCCCAAGCAGAGACTGACGAGAATCACTTTCATTGAAAGGGGTTGCCAAGCTTCCAAAAACTACGAGTTTCCTGAAATCTCAGCATACATTTTTTCACCCAATCTTGATGATACTGGCAGGTAATGATCAGTACACCAATCCCACTTGGGTCACCAAATTTCGTTCTTCTATCTTAAACCGTTCCTTTGCAGTAACCGTTTTCATATTTAGGTTTCACTCTGTTTTCTCCTATATGGATACATGTAGTTGGAACTCTAAATCAAACACGGTTTGTGCTAGCTCTTTGAAACTTGGCACAATAATGTAGTTCCAAGTTCTATCGCTATGGTTTGTGTCCTATTGAAGTAGCCCCAAGCAGAGACTGACGAGAATCACTTTCATTGAAAGGGGTTGCCAAGCTACGAAAGAACTATGAGTTTCCTGAAATCTCAGCAAACATTTTTTCAACCAATCTTGATGATACTTGCAGGTAATGATCAGTACACCAATCCCACTTGGCTCACCAAATTTCGTTTTTCTAGGTTAAACCGTTCATTTGCAGTAACCGTTTTCATGTTTAGGTTTCACTCTCTTTTCTCCTTTATGGATACATGTAGTTGGAACTCTAAATCAAACATGGTTTGTGCTAGCTCTTTGAAACTTGGCACAATAATGTAGTTCCAAGTTCTATCGCTACGGTTTGTGTCCTATTGAAGTAGCCCCAAGCAGAGACTGACGAGAATCACTTTCATTGAAAGGGGTTGCTAAGCTTCCAAAAAACTACGAGTTTCCTGAAATCTCAGCAAACATTTTTTCACCCAAACCTGATGATACTCGCAGGTAATGATCAGTACACCAATCCCACTTGGCTCACCAAATTTCGTTCTTCTATCTTAAACCGTTCCTTTGCAGTAACCCTTTTCATGTTTAGGTTTCACTCTGTTTTCTCCTATATGGATACATGTAGTTGGAACTCTAAATCAAACACGGTTCGTGCTAGCTCTTTGATACTTGGCACAATAATGTAGTTCCAAGTTGTATCGCTACGTTTTCTGTCCTATTGAAGTAGGCCCAAGCAGAGACTGACGAGAATCACTTTCATTGAAAAGGGTTGCCATGCTTCCAAAAAACTACGAGTTTCCTGAAATCTTAGCAAACATTTTTTCACCCAATCTTGATGATACATGCAGGTAATGATCAGTACACCAATTCCACTTGGCTCTCCAAATTTCGTTCTTCTAGCTTAAACAGTTCCTTTGCAGTAACCCTTTTCAAGTTTAGGTTTCACTCTGTTTTTTCCTATATGAATACATGTAGTTGGAACTCTAAATCAAACAAGGTTTGTGCTAGCTCTTTGAAACTTGGCACAATAATGTAGTTCCAAGTTCTATCCCTATGGTTTGTGTCCTATTGAAGTAGCCCCAAGCAGAGAATGACGAGAATCACTTTCATTGAAAGGGGTTGCCAAGCTTCCAAAAAACTACGAGTTTCCTGAAATCTCAGCAAATATTTTTTCACCTAATCTTGATGATACTTGCAGGTAATGATCAGTACACCAATCCCACTTGGCTCTCCAAATTTCGTTCTTCTAGCTTAAACCGTTCCTTTGCAGTAACCCTTTTCAGGTTTAGGTTTCACTCTGTTTTTTCCTATATGGATAAACGTATTTGGAACTCTAAATCAAACACGGTTCGTGCTAGCTCTTTGAAACTTGGCACAATAATGTAGTTCCAAGTTCTATCGCTACGGTTTGTGTCCTATTGAAGTAGCCCCAAGCAGAGACTGACGAGAATCACTTTCATTGAAAGGGGTTGCTAAGCTTCCAAAAAACTACGAGTTTCCTGAAATCTCAGCAAACATTTTTTCACTCAAACTTGATGATACTCGCAGGTAATGATCAGTACACCAATCCCACTGGGCTCACCAAATTTCGTTCTTCTATCTTAAACCGTTCCTTTGCAGTAACCCTTTTCATGTTTAGGTTTCACTCTGTTTTCTCCTATATGGATACATGTAGTTGGAACTCTAAATCAAACACGGTTCGTGCTAGCTCTTTGATACTTGGCACAATAATGTAGTTCCAAGTTGTATCGCTACGTTTTCTGTCCTATTGAAGTAGGCCCAAGCAGAGACTGACGAGAATCACTTTCATTGAAAAGGGTTGCCATGCTTCCAAAAAACTACGAGTTTCCTGAAATCTTAGCAAACATTTTTTCACCCAATCTTGATGATACATGCAGGTAATGATCAGTACACCAATTCCACTTGGCTCTCCAAATTTCGTTCTTCTAGCTTAAACAGTTCCTTTGCAGTAACCCTTTTCAAGTTTAGGTTTCACTCTGTTTTTTCCTATATGAATACATGTAGTTGGAACTCTAAATCAAACAAGGTTTGTGCTAGCTCTTTGAAACTTGGCACAATAATGTAGTTCCAAGTTCTATCCCTATGGTTTGTGTCCTATTGAAGTAGCCCCAAGCAGAGAATGACGAGAATCACTTTCATTGAAAGGGGTTGCCAAGCTTCCAAAAAACTACGAGTTTCCTGAAATCTCAGCAAACATTTTTTCACCTAATCTTGATGATACTTGCAGGTAATGATCAGTACACCAATCCCACTTGGCTCTCCAAATTTCGTTCTTCTAGCTTAAACCGTTCCTTTGCAGTAACCCTTTTCAGGTTTAGGTTTCACTCTGTTTTTTCCTATATGGATAAACGTATTTGGAACTCTAAATCAAACACGGTTCGTGCTAGCTCTTTGAAACTTGGCACAATAATGTAGTTCCAAGTTCTATCGCTACGGTTTGTGTCCTATTGAAGTAGCCCCAAGCAGAGACTGACGAGAATCACTTTCATTGAAAGGTGTTGCCAAGCTTCCAAAAAACTACGAGTTTCCTGAAATCTCAGCAAACATTTTTTCACCCAATCTTGATGATACTGGCAGGTAATGATCAGTACACCAATCCCATTTGGCTCACCAAATTTCGTTCTTCTAGGTTAAACCGTTCCTTTGCAGTAACCGTTTTCATATTTAGATTTCACTCTGTTTTCTCCTATATGGATACATGTAGTTGGAACTCTAAATCAAACACGGTTTGTGCTAGCTCTTTGAAACTTGGCACAATAATGTAGTTCCAAGTTCTATCGCTATGGTTTGTGTCCTATTGAAGTAGCCCCAAGCAGAGACTGACGAGAATCACTTTCATTGAAAAGGGTTGCCAAGCTTCCAAAAAACTACGAGTTTCCTGAAATCTCAGCAAACATTTTTTCACCCAATCTTGATGATACATGCAGGTAATGATCAGTACAACAATCCCACTTGGCTCTCCAAATTTCGTTCTTCTATCTTAAACCGTTCCTTTGCAGTAACCCTTTTCATGTTTAGGTTTCACTCTATTTTCTCCTATATGGATACATGTAGTTGGAACTCTAAATCAAACACGGTTTGTGCTAGCTCTTTGAAACTTGGCACAATAATGTAGTTCCAAGTTCTATCGCTACGGTTTGTGTCCTATTGTAGTAGCCCCAAGCAGAGACTGACGAAAATCAATTTCATTGAAAGGGGTTGCCAATCTTCCAAAAAACTACGAGTTTCTTGAAATCTCAGCAAACATTTTTTCACCCAATCTTGATGATACTGGCAGGTAACGATCAGTACACCAATTCCACTTGGCTCACCAAATTTCGTTCTTCTAGGTTAAACCGTTCCTTTGCAGAAACCGTTTTCATGTTTAGGTTTCACTGTTTTCTCCTATATGGATACATGTAGTTGGAACTCTAAATCAAACACGGTTTGTGCTAGCTCTTTGAAACTTGGCACAATCATGTAGTTCCAAATTCTATCGCTATGGTTTGTGTCCTATTGAAGTAGCCCCAAGCAGAGACTGACGAGAATCACTTTCATTGAAAGGGGTTACCTAGCTTCCAAAATACTACGAGTTTCCTGAAATCTCAGCAAACATTTTTTCACCCAATCTTGATGATACTCCCAGGTAATGATCAGTACACCAATCCCACTTGGCTCACCAAATTTCGTTCTTCTATCTCAAACCGTTCCTTTGCAGTAACCCTTTTCATGTTTAGGTTTCACTCTATTTTCTCCTATATGGATACATGTAGTTGGAACTCTAAATCAAACACGGTTTGTACTAGCTCTTTGAAACTTGGCACAATAATGTAGTTCCAAGTTCTATCGCTACGGTTTGTGTCCTATTGAAGTAGCCCCAAGCAGAGACTGACGAGAATCACTTTCATTGAAACGGGTTGCCAAGCTTCCAAAAATCTACGAGTTTCCTGAAATCTCAGCAAACCTTTTTTCACCCAATCTTGATGATACTGGCACATAATGATAAGTACACCAATCCCACTTGGCTCACCAAATTTCGTTCTTCTAGGTTAAACCGTTCCTTTGCAGTAACCGTTTTCATGTTTTGGTTTCACTCTGTTTTCTCCTATATGGATACATTTAGTTGGAACTCTAAATCAAACATGGTTTGTGCTAGCTATTTGAAACTTGGCACAATAATGTAGTTCCAAGTTCTATCGCTGTGGCTTGTGTCCTATTGTAGTAGCCCCAAGCAGAGACTGACAAGAATCACTTTCATTGAAAGGGGTTGCCAATCTTGCAAAAAACTACGAGTTTCTTGAAATCTCAGCAAACATTTTTTCACCCAATCTTGATGATACTGGCAGGTAACGATCAGTACACCAATTCCACTTGGCTCAACAAATTTCGTTCTTCTAGGTTAAACCGTTCCTTTGCAGTAACCGTTTTCATGTTTAGGTTTCACTCTGTTTTCTCCTATATGGATACATGTAGTTGGAACTCTAAATCAATCACGGTTTGTGCTAGGTCTTTGAAACTTGGCACAATCATGTAGTTCCAAGTTCTATCGCTATGGATTGGGTCCTATTGAAGTAGCCCCAAGCAGAGACTGACGAGAATCACTTTCATTGAAAAGGGTTGCCAAGCTTCCAAAAAACTACGAGTTTCCTGAAATCCCAGCAAACATTTTTTCACCCAATCTTTATGATACTTGCAGGTAATGATCAGTACACCAATCCCACTTTGCTCACCAAATTTCGTTCTTCTATGTTAAACCGTTCATTTGCAGTAACCGTTTTCATGTTTAGGTTTCACTCTGTTTTCTCCTATATGGATACATGTATTTGGAACTCTAAATCAAACATGGTTTGTGCTAGCTCTTTGAAACTTGGCACAATAATGTAGTTCCAAGTTCTATCGCTATGGTTTGTGTCCTATTGAAGTAGCCCCAAACAGAGACTGACGAGAATCACTTTCATTGAAAGGGGTTGCCAAGCTTCCAAAAAACTACGAGTTTCCTGAAATCTCAGCAAACAATTTTTGAACCAATCTTGATGATACTGGCAGGTATTGATCAGTACACCAATCCCACTTGGCTCACCAAATTTCGTTCTTCTAGGTTAAACCGTTCCTTTGCAGTAACCGTATTCATATTTAGGTTTCACTCTGTTTTCTCCTATATGGATACATGTATTTAGAACTCTAAATCAAACACGGTTTGTGCTAGCTCTTTGAAACTTGGCACAATAATGTAGTTCCAAGTTCTATCGCTATGGTTTGTGTCCTATTGAAGTAGCCCCAAGCAGAGACTGACGAGAATCACTTTCATTGAAAAGGGTTGCCAAGCTTCCAGAAAACTACGAGTTTCCTGAAATCTCAGCAAACATTTTTTCACCCAATCTTGATGATACATGCAGGTAATGATCAGTACAACAATCCCACTTGGCTCTCCAAATTTCGTTCTTCTAGCTTAAACAGTTCTTTTGCAGTAACCCTTTTCAGATTTAGGTTTCACTCTGTTTTTTCCTATATGGATACATGTAGTTGGAACTCTAAATAAAACACGGTTTGTGCTAGCTCTTTGAAACTTGGCACAAAAATGTAGTTCCAAGTTCTATCGCTACGGTTTGTGTCCTATTGAAGTAGCCCCAAGCAGAGACTGACGAGAATCACTTTCATTGAAAGGGGTTGCCAAGCTTCCAAAAAACTACGAGTTTCCTGAAATCTCAGCAAACATTTTTTCACCCAATCTTGATGATACTTGCAGGTAATGATCAGTACACCAATCCCACTTGGCTCACCAAATTTCGTTCTTCTATCTTAAACCGTTCCTTTGCAGTAACCCTTTTCATGTTTAGGTTTCACTCTGTTTTCTCCTATATGGATACATGTAGTTGGAACTCTAAATCAAACACGGTTTGTGCTAGCTCTTTGAAACTTGGCACAATAATGTAGTTCCAAGTTCTATCGCTACGGTTTGTGTCCTACTGAAGTTGCCCCAAGCAGAGACTGACGAGAATCACTTTCATTGAAACGGGTTGCCAAGCTTCAAAAAATCTACGAGTTTCCTGAAATCTCAGCAAACATTTTTTCACCCAATCTTGATGATACTGGCAGGTAATGATCAGTACACCAATCCCACTTTGCTCACCAAATTTCGTTCTTCTAGGTTAAAACGTTCCTTTTCAGTAACCGTTTTCATGTTTAGGTTTCACTCTGTTTTCTCCTATATGGATACATGTAGTTGGAACTCTAAATCAAACACGGTTTGTGCTAGCTCTTTGAAACTTGGCACAATAATGTAGTTCCAAGTTCTATCGCTACGGTTTGTGTCCTATTGAAGTAGCCCCAAGCAGAGACTGAGGAGAATCACTTTCGTTGAAAGGGGTAGCCAAGCTTCCAAAAAACTACGAGTTTCCTGAAATCTCAGCAAACAATTTTTGAACCAATCTTGATGATACTGGCAGGTATTGATCAGTACACCAATCCCACTTGGCTCACCAAATTTCGTTCTTCTAGGTTAAACCGTTCCTTTGCAGTAACCGTATTCATATTTAGGTTTCACTCTGTTTTCTCCTATATGGATACATGTATTTAGAAGTCTAAATCAAACACGGTTTGTGCTAGCTCTTTGAAACTTGGCACAATAATGTAGTTCCAAGTTCTATCGCTATGGTTTGTGTCCTATTGAAGTAGCCCCAAGCAGAGACTGACGAGAATCACTTTCATTGAAAAGGGTTGCCAAGCTTCCAGAAAACTACGAGTTTCCTGAAATCTCAGCAAACATTTTTTCACCTAATCTTGATGACACATGCAGGTAATGATCAGTACAACAATCCCACTTGGCTCTCCAAATTTCGTTCTTCTAGCTTAAACAGTTCTTTTGCAGTAACCCTTTTCAGATTTAGGTTTCACTCTGTTTTTTCCTATATGGATACATGTAGTTGGAACTCTAAATCAAACACGGTTTGTGCTAGCTCTTTGAAACTTGGCACAAAAATGTAGTTCCAAGTTCTATCGCTATGGTTTGTGTCCTATTGAAGTAGCCCCAAGCAGAGACTGACGAGAATCACTTTCATTGAAAGGGGTTGCCAAGCTTCCAAAAAACTACGAGTTTCCTGAAATGTCAGCAAACATTTTTTCACCCAATCTTGATGATACTTGCAGGTAATGATCAGTACACCAATCCCACTTGGCTCACCAAATTTCGTTCTTCTATCTTAAACCGTTCCTTTGCAGTAACCCTTTTCATGTTTAGGTTTCACTCTGTTTTCTCCTATATGGATACATGTAGTTGGAACTCTAAATCAAACACGGTTTGTGCTAGCTCTTTGAAACTTGGCACAATAATGTAGTTCCAAGTTCTATCGCTACGGTTTGTGTCCTACTGATGTTGCCCCAAGCAGAGACTGACGAGAATCACTTTCATTGAAACGGGTTGCCAAGCTTCAAAAAATCTACGAGTTTCCTGAAATCTCAGCAAACATTTTTTCACCCAATCTTGATGATACTGGCAGGTAATGATCAGTACACCAATCCCACTTTGCTCACCAAATTTCGTTCTTCTAGGTTAAAACGTTCCTTTTCAGTAACCGTTTTCATGTTTAGGTTTCACTCTGTTTTCTCCTATATAGATACATGTAGTTGGAACTCTAAATCAAACACGGTTCGTGCTAGCTCTTTGAAACTTGGCACAATAATGTAGTTCCAAGTTCTATCGCTACGGTTTGTGTCCTATTGAAGTAGCCCCAAGCAGAGACTGACGAGAATCACTTTCATTGAAAGGGGTAGCCAAGCTTCCAAAAAACTACGAGTTTCCTGAAATCTCAGCAAACAATTTTTGATCAATCTTGATGATACTTTCAGGTATTGATCAGTACACCAATCCCACTTGGCTCACCAAATTTCGTTCTTCTAGGTTAAACCGTTCCTTTGCAGTAACCGTATTCATATTTAGGTTTCACTCTGTTTTCTCCTATATGGATACATGTATTTGGAACTCTAAATCAAACACGGTTTGTGCTAGCTCTTTGAAACTTGGCACAATAATGTAGTTCCAAGTTCTATCGCTATGGTTTGTGTCCTATTGAAGTAGCCCCAAGCAGAGACTGACGAGAAACACTTTCATTGAAAAGGGTTGCCAAGCTTCCAAAAAACTACGAGTTTCCTGAAATCTCAGCAAACATTTTTTCACCCAATCTTGATGATACATGCAGGTAATGATCAGTACAACAATCCCACTTGGCTCTCCAAATTTCGTTCTTCTAGCTTAAACAGTTCCTTTGCAGTAACCCTTTTCAGATTTAGGTTTCACTCTGTTTTTTCCTATATGGATACATGTAGTTGGAACTCTAAATCAAACACGGTTTGTGCTAGCTCTTTGAAACTTGGCACAAAAATGTAGTTAAAAGTTCTATCGCTATGGTTTGTGTCCTATTGAAGTAGCCCCAAGCAGAGACTGACGAGAATCACTTTCATTGAAAGGGGTTGCCAAGCTTCCAAAAAACTCCGAGTTTCCTGAAATCTCAGCAAACATTTTTTCACCCAATCTTGATGATACTTGCAGGTAATGATCAGTACACCAATCCCACTTGGCTCACCAAATTTCGTTCTTCTATCTTAAACCGTTCCTTTGCAGTAACCCTTTTCATGTTTAGGTTTCACTCTGTTTTCTCCTATATGTATACATGTTTGGAACTCTAAATCAAACACGGTTCGTGCTAGCTCTTTGAAACTTGGCACAATAATGTAGTTCAATGTTCTATCGCTATGGTTTTGTCCTATTGAAGTAGCCCAAAGCAGAGACTGACGAGAATCACTTTCATTGAAAGGGGTTGCCAAGCTTCCAAAAAACTACGAGTTTCCTGAAATCTCAGCAAACGTTTTTTCACCCAATCTTGATGATACTGGCAGGTAATGATCAGTACACCAATCCCACTTGGGTGACCAATTTCGTTCTTAAAGCTTCAACCGTTCCTTTGCAGTAACCCTTTTCATGTTTAGGTTTCACTCTATTTTCTCCTATATGGATATATGTAATTGGAACTCTAAATCAAACACGGTTTGTGCTAGCTATTTGACTTGGCACAATAATGTAGTTCCAAGTTCTATCGGTATGGTTTGTGTCCTATTGAAGTAGCCCCAAGCAGAGACTGACGAGAATCACTTTCATTGAAAGGGGTTGCCAAGCTTCCAAAAAACTACGAGTTTCCTGATATCTCAGCAAACATTTTTTCACCCAATCTTGATGATACTGGCAGGTAATGATTCAGTACACCAATCCCACTTGGCTCACCAAATTTCGTTCTTCTAGCTTAATCCGTTCCTTTGCAGTAACCGTTTTCATGTTTAGGTTTCACTCTGTTTTCTCCTATATGGATACATGTAGTTGGAACTCTAAATCAAACACGGTTTGTGCTAGCTCTTTGAAACTTGGCACAATAATGTAGTTCCAAGTTCTATCGCTACGGTTTGTGTCCTATTGAAGTAGCCCCAAGCAGAGACTGACGAGAATCACTTTCATTGGAAGGGTTTGCCAAGCTTCCAAAAAACTACGAGTTTCCTGAAATCTCAGCAAACCTTTTTTAACCCAATCTTGATGATACTGGCAGGTAATGATCAGTACACCAATCCCACTTGGCTCACCAAATTTCATTCTTCTAGCTTAAACCGTTCCTTTGCAGTAACCGTTTTCATGTTTAGGTTTCACTCTGTTTTCTCCTATATGTATACAAGTAGTTGGAACTCTAAATCAAACACGGTTCGTGCTAGCTCTTTGAAACTTGGCACAATAATGTAGTTCCAAGTTCTATCGCTATGGTTTGTGTCCTATTGAAGTAGCCCCAAGCAGAGACTGACGAGAATCACTTTCATTGAAAGGGGTTGCCAAGCTTCCAAAAAACTACGAGTTTCCTGAAATCTCAGCAAACATTTTCTCATCCAATCTTGATGATATTTGCAGGTAATGATCAGTACACCATTTCCACTTGGCACTCCAAATTTCGTTCTTCTAGCTTAAACCGTTCCTTTGCAGTAACCCTTTTCAGGTTTAGGTTTCACTCTGTTTTTTCCTATATGGATACATGTATTTGGAACACTAAATCAAACACGGTTTGTGCTAGCTCTTTGAAACTTGGCACAAAAATGTAGTTCAATGTTCTATCGCTATGGTTTGTGTCCTATTGAAGTAGCCCCAAGCAGAGACTGACGAGAATCACTTTCATTGAAAGGGGTTGCCAAGCTTCCAAAAAACTCCGAGTTTCCTGATATCTCAGCAAACATTTTTTCACCCAATCTTGATGATACTGGCAGGTAATGATCAGTACACCAATCCCACTTGGCTCACCAAATTTCGTTCTTCTAGCTTAATCCGTTCCTTTGCAGTAACCGTTTTCATGTTTAGGTTTCACTCTGTTTTCTCCTATATGGATACATGTAGTTGGAACTCTAAATCAAACACGGTTTGTGCTAGCTCTTTGAAACTTGGCACAATAATGTAGTTCCAAGTTCTATCGCTACGGTTTGTGTCCTATTGAAGTAGCCCCAAGCAGAGACTGACGAGAATCACTTTCATTGGAAGGGTTTGCCAAGCTTCCAAAAAACTACGAGTTTCCTGAAATCTCAGCAAACCTTTTTTAACCCAATCTTGATGATACTGGCAGGTAATGATCAGTACACCAATCCCACTTGGCTCACCAAATTTCATTCTTCTAGCTTAAACCGTTCCTTTGCAGTAACCGTTTTCATGTTTAGGTTTCACTCTGTTTTCTCCTATATGTATACAAGTAGTTGGAACTCTAAATCAAACACGGTTCGTGCTAGCTCTTTGAAACTTGGCACAATAATGTAGTTCCAAGTTCTATCGCTATGGTTTGTGTCCTATTGAAGTAGCCCCAAGCAGAGACTGACGAGAATCACTTTCATTGAAAGGGGTTGCCAAGCTTCCAAAAAACTACGAGTTTCCTGAAATCTCAGCAAACATTTTCTCATCCAATCTTGATGATATTTGCAGGTAATGATCAGTACACCATTTCCACTTGGCACTCCAAATTTCGTTCTTCTAGCTTAAACCGTTCCTTTGCAGTAACCCTTTTCAGGTTTAGGTTTCACTCTGTTTTTTCCTATATGGATACATGTATTTGGAACACTGAATCAAACACGGTTTGTGCTACCTCTTTGAAACTTGGCACAAAAATGTAGTTCCAAGTTTTATCGCTATGGTTTGTGTCCTATTGAAGTAGCCCAAAGCAGAGACTGACGAGAATCACTTTCATTGAAAGGGGTTGCCAAGCTTCCAAAAAACTACGAGTTTCCTGAAAATCTCAGCAAACATTTTTTCACCCAATTTTGATGATACTGGCAGGTAATGATCAGTACACCAATCCCACTTGGGTCACCAATTTCGTTCTTCTAGCTTCAACCGTTCCTTTGCAGTAACCCTATTCATGTTTAGGTTTCACTCTATTTTCTCCTATATGGATACATGTAATTGCAACTCTAAATCAAACACGGTTTGTGCTAGCTCTTTGAAACTTGGCACAATAATGTAGTTCCAAGTTCTATCGCTATGGTTTGTGTCCTATTGAATTAGCCCCAAGCAGAGACTGACGAGAATCACTTTCATTGAAAGGGGTTGCCAAGCTTCCAAAAAACTACGAGTTTCGAAATCACAGCAAACATTTTTTCACCCAATCTTGATGATACATGCAGGTAATGATCAGTACAACAATCCCACTTGGCTCTCCAAATTTCGTTCTTCTAGCTTAAACAGTTCCTTTGCAGTAACCCTTTTCAGATTTAGGTTTCACTCTGTTTTTTCCTATATGGATACATGTAGTTGGAACTCTAAATCAAACACGGTTTGTGCTAGCTCTTTGAAACTTGGCACAAAAATGTAGTTAAAAGTTCTATCGCTATGGTTTGTGTCCTATTGAAGTAGCCCCAAGCAGAGACTGACGAGAATCACTTTCATTGAAAGGGGTTGCCAAGCTTCCAAAAAACTCCGAGTTTCCTGAAATCTCAGCAAACATTTTTTCACCCAATCTTGATGATACTTGCAGGTAATGATCAGTACACCAATCCCACTTGGCTCACCAAATTTCGTTCTTCTATCTTAAACCGTTCCTTTGCAGTAACCCTTTTCATGTTTAGGTTTCACTCTGTTTTCTCCTATATGTATACATGTTTGGAACTCTAAATCAAACACGGTTCGTGCTAGCTCTTTGAAACTTGGCACAATAATGTAGTTCAATGTTCTATCGCTATGGTTTTGTCCTATTGAAGTAGCCCAAAGCAGAGACTGACGAGAATCACTTTCATTGAAAGGGGTTGCCAAGCTTCCAAAAAACTACGAGTTTCCTGAAATCTCAGCAAACGTTTTTTCACCCAATCTTGATGATACTGGCAGGTAATGATCAGTACACCAATCCCACTTGGGTGACCAATTTCGTTCTTCTAGCTTCAACCGTTCCTTTGCAGTAACCCTTTTCATGTTTAGGTTTCACTCTATTTTCTCCTATATGGATATATGTAATTGGAACTCTAAATCAAACACGGTTTGTGCTAGCTATTTGAAACTTGGCACAATAATGTAGTTCCAAGTTCTATCGGTATGGTTTGTGTCCTATTGAAGTAGCCCCAAGCAGAGACTGACGAGAATCACTTTCATTGAAAGGGGTTGCCAAGCTTCCAAAAAACTACGAGTTTCCTGATATCTCAGCAAACATTTTTTCACCCAATCTTGATGATACTGGCAGGTAATGATCAGTACACCAATCCCACTTGGCTCACCAAATTTCGTTCTTCTAGCTTAATCCGTTCCTTTGCAGTAACCGTTTTCATGTTTAGGTTTCACTCTGTTTTCTCCTATATGGATACATGTAGTTGGAACTCTAAATCAAACACGGTTTGTGCTAGCTCTTTGAAACTTGGCACAATAATGTAGTTCCAAGTTCTATCGCTACGGTTTGTGTCCTATTGAAGTAGCCCCAAGCAGAGACTGACGAGAATCACTTTCATTGGAAGGGTTTGCCAAGCTTCCAAAAAACTACGAGTTTCCTGAAATCTCAGCAAACCTTTTTTAACCCAATCTTGATGATACTGGCAGGTAATGATCAGTACACCAATCCCACTTGGCTCACCAAATTTCATTCTTCTAGCTTAAACCGTTCCTTTGCAGTAACCGTTTTCATGTTTAGGTTTCACTCTGTTTTCTCCTATATGTATACAAGTAGTTGGAACTCTAAATCAAACACGGTTCGTGCTAGCTCTTTGAAACTTGGCACAATAATGTAGTTCCAAGTTCTATCGCTATGGTTTGTGTCCTATTGAAGTAGCCCCAAGCAGAGACTGACGAGAATCACTTTCATTGAAAGGGGTTGCCAAGCTTCCAAAAAACTACGAGTTTCCTGAAATCTCAGCAAACATTTTCTCATCCAATCTTGATGATATTTGCAGGTAATGATCAGTACACCATTTCCACTTGGCACTCCAAATTTCGTTCTTCTAGCTTAAACCGTTCCTTTGCAGTAACCCTTTTCAGGTTTAGGTTTCACTCTGTTTTTTCCTATATGGATACATGTATTTGGAACACTGAATCAAACACGGTTTGTGCTACCTCTTTGAAACTTGGCACAAAAATGTAGTTCCAAGTTTTATCGCTATGGTTTGTGTCCTATTGAAGTAGCCCAAAGCAGAGACTGACGAGAATCACTTTCATTGAAAGGGGTTGCCAAGCTTCCAAAAAACTACGAGTTTCCTGAAATCTCAGCAAACATTTTTTCACCCAATCTTGATGATACTGGCAGGTAATGATCAGTACACCAATCCCACTTGGGTCACCAATTTCGTTCTTCTAGCTTCAACCGTTCCTTTGCAGTAACCCTTTTCATGTTTAGGTTTCACTCTATTTTCTCCTATATGGATACATGTAATTGCAACTCTAAATCAAACACGGTTTGTGCTAGCTCTTTGAAACTTGGCACAATAATGTAGTTCCAAGTTCTATCGCTATGGTTTGTGTCCTATTGAAGTAGCCCCAAGCAGAGACTGACGAGAATCACTTTCATTGAAAGGGGTTGCCAAGCTTCCAAAAAACTACGAGTTTCCTGAAATCACAGCAAACATTTTTTCACCCAATCTTGATGATACTGGCAGGTAATGATCAGTACACCAATCCCACTTAGCTCACCAAATTTCGTTCTTCTAGCTTAATCCGTTCCTTTGCAGTAACCGTTTTCATGTTTAGGTTTCACTCTGTTTTCTCCTATATGGATATATGTAGTTGGAACTCTAAATCAAACACGGTTTGTGCTAGCTCTTTGAAACTTGGCACAATCATGTAGTTCCAAGTTCTATCGCTACGGTTTGTGTCCTATTGAAGTAGTCCCAAGCAGAGACTGACGAGAATCACTTTCATTGAAAGGGGTTGCCAAGCTTCCAAAAAACTACGAATTTCCTGAAATCTCAGCAAACATTTTCTCACCCAATCTTGATTATACTTGCAGGTAATGATCAGTACACCAATCCCACTTGGCACTCCAAATTTCGTTCTTCTAGCTTAAACCGTTCCTTTGCAGTAACCCTTTTCAGGTTTAGGTTTCACTCTGTTTTTTCCTATATGGATACATGTATTTGGAACACTAAATCAAACACGGTTTGTGCTAGCTCTTTGAAACTTGGCACAAAAATGTAGTTCCAAGTTCTATCGCTATGGTTTGTGTCCAATTGAAGTAGCCCCAAGCAGAGACTGACGAGAATCACTTTCATTGAAAGGGGTTGCCAAGCTTCCAAAAAACTACGAGTTTCCTGAAATCTCAGCAAAGGTTTTTTCACCCAATCTTGATGATACTGACAGGTAATGATCAGTACACCAGTCCCACTTGGGTCACAAATTTCGTTCTTCTAGCTTAAACCCTTCCTTTGCAGTAACCGGTTTCATGTTTAGGTTTCACTCTATTTTCTCCTATTTGGATACATGTAGTTGGAACATTAAATCAAACACGGTTTGTGCTAGCTCTTTGAAACTTGGCACAATAATGTAGTTCCAAGTTCTATCGCTATGGTTTGTGTCCTATTGAAGTAGCTCCACGCAGAGACTGACGAGAATCACTTTCATTGAAAGGGGTTGCCAAGCTTCCAAAAAACTACGAGTTTCCTGAAATCTCAGCACATATTTTTTCACCCAATCTTGATGATACTTGCAGGTAATGATCAGTAGACCAATCCCACGTGGCACTCCAAATTTCGTTCTTCTAGCTTAAACCGTTCCTTTGCAGTTACCCTTTTCAGGTTTAGGTTTCACTCTGTTTTTTCCTATATGGATACATGTATTTGGAACACTAAATCAAACACGGTTTGTGCTAGCTCTTTGAAAATTGGCACAATAATGTAGTTCCAAATTCTATCGCTATGGTTTGTGCCCTATTGAAGTAGCACCAAGCAGAGACTGACGAGAATCACTTTCATTGAAAGGGGTTGCCCAACTTCCAAAAAACTAAGAGTTTCCTGAAATCTCAGCAACCATTTTTTCACCCAATCTTGATGATACTGGCAGGTAATGATCAGTACACCAATCCCACTTGGCTCACCAAATTTCGTTCTTCTAGGTTAAACTGTTCCTTGGCAGTAACCATTTTCATGTTTAGGTTTCACTCTGTTTTCTCCTATATGGATACATGTATTTGGAACTCTAAATCAAACACGGTTTGTGCTACCTCTTTGAAACTTGGCACAATAATGTAGTTACAAGTTCTATCGCTACGGTTTGTGTCCTATTGAAGTAGCCCCAAGCAGAGACTGATGACAATCACTTTCATTGAAAGGGGTTGCCAAGCTTCCAAAAAACTACGAGTTTCCTGAAATCTCAGCAAACATTTTTTCACCCAATCTTGATGATACTGGCAGGTAATGATCAGAACACCAATCCCACTTGGCTCACCAAATTTCGTTCTTCTAGATTAAACCGTTCATTTGCAGTAACCGTTTTCATGTTTAGGTTTCACTCTGTTTTCTCCTATATGGATACATGTAGTTGGAACTCTAAATCAAACACGGTTCGTGCTACCTCTTTGAAACTTGGCACAATAATGTAGTTCCAAGTTCCATCGCTACGGTTTGTGTCCTATTGAAGTAGCCCCAAGCAGAGACTGATGAGAATCACTTTCATTGAAAGGGGTTGCCAAGCTTCCAAAAAACTACGAGTTTCCTGAAATCTCAGCAAACATTTTTTCACCCAATCTTGATGATACTGTCAGGTAATGATCAGGAAACCAATCCCACTTGCCTCACCAAATTTCGTTCATCTAGGTTAAACCATTCCTTTGCAGTAACCGTTTTCATGTTTAGGTTTCACTCTGTTTTCTCCTATATGGATACATGTAGTTGGAACTCTAAATCAAACAAGGTTTGTGCTAGCTCTTTGAAACTTGGCACAATAATGTAGTTCCAAGTTCTATCGCTACGGTTTGTGTCCTATTGAAGTAGCCCCAAGCAGAGACTGACGAGAATCACTTTCATTGAAAGGGGTTGCCAAGCTTCCAAAAAACTACGAGTTTCCTGAAATCTCAGCAGACATTTTTTCACCCAATCTTGATGATACTTGCAGGTAATGATCAGGAAACCAATCCCACTTGGCTCACCAAATTTCGTTCTTCTAGGTTAAACCATTCCTTTGCAGTATCCGTTTTCATGTTTAGGTTTCACTCTGTTTTCTCCTATATGGATACATGTAGTTGGAACTCTAAATCAAACAAGGTTTGTGCTAGCTCTTTGAAACTTGGCACAATAATGTAGTTCCAGTTCTATCGCTATGGTTTGTGTCCTACTGAAGTAGTCCCAAGCAGAGACTGAGGAGAATCACGTTCATTGAAAATGGTTGCCAAGCTTCCAAAAAAGTACGAGTTTCCTGAAATCTCAGCAAACATTTTTTCACCCAATCTTGATGATACTGGCAGGTAATGATCAGTACACCAATCCCACTTGGCTCACCAAATTTCGTTCTTCTAGATTAAACCGTTCGTTTGAAGTAACCGTTTTCATGGTTAGGTTTCACTCTGTTTTCTCCTATATGGATACATGTAGTTGGAACTCTAAATCAACCACGGTTTGTGCTAGCTCTTTGAAACTGGCACAATAACGTAGTTCCAACTTCTATCGCTATGGTTTGTGTCCTATTGAAGTAGCCCCAAGCAGAGATTGACGAGAATCACTTTCATTGAAAGGGGTTGCCAAGCTTCCAAAAAACTACGAGTTTCCTGAAATCTCAGGAAACATTTTTTCACCCAATCTTGATGATCCTGGCAGGTAATGATAAGTACACCAATCCCACTTGGCTCAACAAATTTCGTTCTTCTAGGTTAAACCGTTCCTTTGCAGTAACCGTTTTCAGGTTTAGGTTTCACTCTTGTTTTCTCCTTTATGGATACATGAAGTTGGAACTCTAAATCAAACACAGTTTGTGCTAGCTCTTTGAAACTTGGCACAATAATGTAGTTCCAAGTTCTATCGCTATGGTTTGTGTCCTATTGAAGTAGCCCCAAGCAGAGACTGACGAGAATCAGTTTCATTGAAAGGGGTTGCCAAGCTTCCGAAAAACTACGAGTTTCCTGAAATCACAGCAAACATTTTTTCACCCAATCTTGATGATACTGGCAGGTAATGATCAGAACACCAATCCCACGTTGGCTCACCAAATTTCGTTCTTCTAGCTTAAACCGTTCCTTTGCAGTAACCGTTTTCATGTTTAGGTTTCACTCTGTTTTCTCCTATATGGATACATGTAGTTGGAACTCTAAATCAAACACGGTTTGTGCTAGCTCTTTGAAACTTGGCACAATAATGTAGTTCCAAGTTCTATCGCTATGGTTTGTGTCCTATTGAAGTAGTCCCAAGCAGAGACTGAGGAGAATCACTTTCATTGAAAGGGGTTGCCAAGCTTCCAAAAAACTACGAGTTTCCTGAAATCTCAGCAAACATTTTTTCACCCAATCTTGATGATACTGGCAGGTAATGATCAGTACACCAATCCCACTTGGCTCACCAAATTTCGTTCTTCTAGGTTAAACCGTTCCTTTGCAGTAACCCTTTTCATGTTTAGGTTTCACTCTGTTTTCTCCTATATGGATACATGTATTTGGAACTCTAAATCAAACACGGTTTGTGCTAGCTCTTTGAAACTTGGCACAATAATGTAGTTCCAAGTTCTATCGCTATGGTTTGTGTCCTATTGAAGTAGCCCCAAGCAGAGACTGACGAGAATCACTTTCATTGAAAGGGGTTGCCAAGCTTCCAAAAAACTACGAGT
>NW_027552305.1:0-29029 GCF_045843805.1 Urocitellus parryii
CAGCCCACCAATCCCACTTGGCTCACCAAATTTCGTTCTTCTAGGTTAAACCGTTCCTTTGCAGTAACCGTTTTCATGTTTAGGTTTCACTCTGTTTTCTCCTTTATGGATACATGTAGTTGGAACTCTAAATCAAACATGGTTTGTGCTAGCTCTTTGAAACTTGGCACAATAATGTAGTTCCAAGTTCTATCGCTATGTTTTCTGTCCTATTGAAGTAGGCCCAAGCAGAGACTGACGAGAATCACTTTCATTGAAAATGGTTGCCAACCTTCCAAAAAACTACGAGTTTCCTGAAATCTCAGGAAACATTTTTTCACCCAATCTTGATGATACTTGCAGGTAGTGATCCGTACACGAATCACACTTGGCTCACCAAATTTCGTTCTTCTAGGTTAAACCGTTCCTTTGCAGTAACCGTTTTCATGTTTAGCTTTCACTCTGTTTTCTCCCATATGGATACATGTAGTTGGAACTCTAAATCAAACACGGTTTGTGCTAGCTCGTTGAAACTTGGCACAATAATGTAGTTCCAAGTTCTATCACTATGGTTTGTGTCCTACTGATGTAGCCCCAAGCAGAGACTGACGAGAATCACTTTCATTGAAAGGGGTTCCCAAGCTTCCAAAAAACTACGAGTTTCCTGAAATCTCAGCAAACATTTTTTCACCCAATCTTGATGATACTTGCAGGTAGTGATCCGTACACGAATCACACTTGGCTCACCAAATTTCGTTCTTCTAGGTTAAACCGTTCCTTTGCAGTAACCGTTTTCATGTTTAGCTTTCACTCTGTTTTCTCCTATATGGATACATGTAGTTGGAACTCTAAATCAAACACGGTTTCTGCTAGCTCGTTGAAACTTGGCACAATAATGTAGTTCCAAGTTCTATCACTATGGTTTGTGTCCTACTGATGTAGCCCCAAGCAGAGACTGACGAGAATCACTTATATTGAAAGGGGTTCCCAAGCTTCCAAAAAACTACGAGTTTCCTGAAATCTCAGCAAACATTTTTCACCCAATCTTGATGATACTTGCAGGTAGTGATCAGTACACGAATCCCACATGGCTCACCAAATTTAGCTCTTCTAGGTTAAATCGTTCCTTTGCAGTAACCGTTTTCATGTAAAGGTTTCACTCTGTTTTCTCCTATATGGATACATGTAGTTGGAACTCTAAATCAAACACGGTTTGTGCTAGCTCGTTGAAACTTGGCACAATAATGTAGTTCCAAGTTCTATCACTATGGTTTGTGTCCTACTGATGTAGCCCCAAGCAGAGACTGACGAGAATCACTTTCATTGAAAGGGGTTCCCAAGCTTCCAAAAAACTACGAGTTTCCTGAAATCTCAGCAAACATTTTTTCACCCAATCTTGATGATACTTGCAGGTAGTGATCAGTACACGAATCCCACATGGCTCACCAAATTTAGCTCTTCTAGGTTAAATCGTTCCTTTGCAGTAAACGTTTTCATGTAAAGGTTTCACTCTGTTTTCTCCTATATGGATACATGTAGTTGGAACGCTAAATCAAACACGGTTTGTGCTAGCTCGTTGAAACTTGGCACAATAATGTAGTTCCAAGTTCTATCGCTATGGTTTGTGTCCTACTGATGTAGCCCCAAGCAGAGACTGAAGAGAATCACTTTCATTGAAAGGGGTTGCCAAGCTTCCAAAAAACTACGAGTTTCCTGAAATATCAGCAAACATTTTTTCACCCAATCTTGATGAAACTTCCATTTAATGATCAGCCCACCAATCCCACTTGGCTCACCAAATTTCGTTCTTCCAGGTTAAACCGTTCCTTTGCAGTAACCGTTTTCATGTTTAGGTTTCACTCTGTTTTGTCCTATATGGATACATGTAGTTGGAACTCTAAATCAAACACGGTTTGTGCTAGCTCTTTGAAACTTGGCACAATAATGTAGTTCCAAGTTCTATCGCTATGGTTTGTGTCCTATTGAAGGAGCCCCAAGCAGAGACTGACGAGAATCACTTTCCTTGAAAGGGGTTGCCAAGCTTCCAAAAAGTACGAGTTTCCTGAAATCTCAGCAAACATTTTTTCACCCAATCTTGATGATACTTGCAGGTAGTGATCAGTACATGAATCCCACATGGCTCACCAAACTTCGTTCTTCTAGGTTAAACCGTTCCTTTGCAGTAACCGTTTTCATGTTTACGTTTCACTCTGTTTTCTCCTATATGGATACATGTAGTTGGAACTCTAAATCAAACACGGTTTGTGCTAGCTCGTTGAAACTTGGCACAATAATGTAGTTCCAAGTTCTATCGCTATGGTTTGTGTCCTACTGATGTAGCCCCAAGCAGAGACTGACGAGAATCACTTTACTTGAAAGGGGTTGCCAAGCTTCCAAAAAACTACGAGTTTCCTGAAATATCGGCAAACATTTTTTCACCCAATATTGATGAAACTTCCATTTAATGATCAGCCCACCAATCCCACTTGGCTCACCAAATTTCGTTCTTCTAGGTTAAACCGTTCCTTTGCAGTAACCGTTTTCATGTTTAGGTTTCACTCTGTTTTCTCCTTTATGGAGACATGTAGTTGGAACTCTAAATCAAACATGGTTTGTGCTAGCTCTTTGAAACTTGGCACAATAATGTAGTTCCAAGTTCTATCGCTATGTTTTCTGTCCTATTGAAGTAGGCCCAAGCAGAGACTGACGAGAATCACTTTCATTGAAAATGGTTGCCAACCTTCCAAAAAACTACGAGTTTCCTGAAATCTCAGCAAACATTTTTTCACCCAATCTTGATGATACTTGCAGGTAGTGATCCGTACACGAATCACACTTGGCTCACCAAATTTCGTTCTTCTAGGTTAAACCGTTCCTTTGCAGTAACCGTTTTCATGTTTAGCTTTCACTCTGTTTTCTCCTATATGGATACATGTAGTTGGAACTCTAAATCAAACACGGGTTGTGCTAGCTCTTTGAAACTTGGCACAATAATGTAGTTCCAAGTTCTATCGCGATGCTTTGTGTCCTATTGAAGTAGCCCCAAGCAGAGACTGACGAGAATCACTTTCATTGAAAGGGGTTGCCAAGCTTCCAAAAAGTACGATTTTCCGGAAATCTCAGCAAACATTTTTTCACCCAATCTTGATGATACTTCCATTTAATGATCAGCCCACCAATCCAACTTGGCTCACCTAATTTCGTTCTTCTACGTTAAATGTTCCTTTGCAGTAACCGTTTTCATGTTTAGGTTTCACTCTGTTTTCTCCTATATGGATACATGTAGTTGGAAATCTAAATCAAACTCGGTTTGTGCAAGCTCTTTGAAACTTGGCAAAATAATGTAGTTCCAAGTTCTATCGCTATGGTTTGTGTCCTATTGAAGTAGCCCCAAGCAGAGACTGACGAGAATCACTTTCATTGAAAGGGGTTGCCAAGCTTCCAAAAAACTGCGAGTTTCAGGATATCTCAGCAAACATTTTTTCACCCAATGTTGATGATACTTCCATTTAATGATCAGCCCACCAATCCCACTTGGCTCACCAAATTTCGTTCTTCTAGGTTAAACCGTTCCTTTGCAGTAACCGTTTTCATGTTTAGGTTTCACTCTGTTTTCTCCTTTATGGATACATGTAGTTGGAACTCTAAATCAAACATGGTTTGTGCTAGCTCTTTGAAACTTGGCACAATAATGTAGTTCCAAGTTCTATCGCTATGTTTTCTGTCCTATTGAAGTAGGCCCAAGCAGAGACTGACGAGAATCACTTTCATTGAAAATGGTTGCCAACCTTCCAAAAAACTACGAGTTTCCTGAAATCTCAGGAAACATTTTTTCACCCAATCTTGATGATACTTGCAGGTAGTGATCCGTACACGAATCACACTTGGCTCACCAAATTTCGTTCTTCTAGGTTAAACCGTTCCTTTGCAGTAACCGTTTTCATGTTTAGCTTTCACTCTGTTTTCTCCCATATGGATACATGTAGTTGGAACTCTAAATCAAACACGGTTTGTGCTAGCTCGTTGAAACTTGGCACAATAATGTAGTTCCAAGTTCTATCACTATGGTTTGTGTCCTACTGATGTAGCCCCAAGCAGAGACTGACGAGAATCACTTTCATTGAAAGGGGTTCCCAAGCTTCCAAAAAACTACGAGTTTCCTGAAATCTCAGCAAACATTTTTTCACCCAATCTTGATGATACTTGCAGGTAGTGATCCGTACACGAATCACACTTGGCTCACCAAATTTCGTTCTTCTAGGTTAAACCGTTCCTTTGCAGTAACCGTTTTCATGTTTAGCTTTCACTCTGTTTTCTCCTATATGGATACATGTAGTTGGAACTCTAAATCAAACACGGTTTCTGCTAGCTCGTTGAAACTTGGCACAATAATGTAGTTCCAAGTTCTATCACTATGGTTTGTGTCCTACTGATGTAGCCCCAAGCAGAGACTGACGAGAATCACTTTCATTGAAAGGGGTTCCCAAGCTTCCAAAAATCTACGAGTTTCCTGAAATCTCAGCAAACATTTTTTCACCCAATCTTGATGATACTTGCAGGTAGTGATCAGTACACGAATCCCACATGGCTCACCAAATTTAGCTCTTCTAGGTTAAACCGTTCCTTTGCAGTAACCGTTTTCATGTAAAGGTTTCACTCTGTTTTCTCCTATATGGATACATGTAGTTGGAACTCTAAATCAAACACGGTTTGTGCTAGCTCGTTGAAACTTGGCACAATAATGTAGTTCCAAGTTCTATCGCTATGGTTTTGTGTCCTACTGATGTAGCCCCAAGCAGAGACTGAAGAGAATCACTTTCATTGAAAGGGGTTGCCAAGCTTCCAAAAAACTACGAGTTTCCTGAAATATCAGCAAACATTTTTTCACCCAATCTTGATGAAACTTCCATTTAATGATCAGCCCACCAATCCCACTTGGCTCACCAAATTTCGTTCTTCCAGGTTAAACCGTTCCTTTGCAGTAACCGTTTTCATGTTTAGGTTTCACTCTGTTTTGTCCTATATGGATACATGTAGTTGGAACTCTAAATCAAACACGGTTTGTGCTAGCTCTTTGAAACTTGGCACAATAATGTAGTTCCAAGTTCTATCGCTATGGTTTGTGTCCTATTGAAGGAGCCCCAAGCAGAGACTGACGAGAATCACTTTCCTTGAAAGGGGTTGCCAAGCTTCCAAAAAGTACGAGTTTCCTGAAATCTCAGCAAACATTTTTTCACCCAATCTTGATGATACTTGCAGGTAGTGATCAGTACATGAATCCCACATGGCTCACCAAACTTCGTTCTTCTAGGTTAAACCGTTCCTTTGCAGTAACCGTTTTCATGTTTACGTTTCACTCTGTTTTCTCCTATATGGATACATGTAGTTGGAACTCTAAATCAAACACGGTTTGTGCTAGCTCGTTGAAACTTGGCACAATAATGTAGTTCCAAGTTCTACCGCTATGGTTTCTGTCCTACTGATGTAGCCCCAAGCAGAGACTGACGAGAATCACTTTACTTGAAAGGGGTTGCCAAGCTTCCAAAAAACTACGAGTTTCCTGAAATATCGGCAAACATTTTTTCACCCAATATTGATGAAACTTCCATTTAATGATCAGCCCACCAATCCCACTTGGCTCACCAAATTTCGTTCTTCTAGGTTAAACCGTTCCTTTGCAGTAACCGTTTTCATGTTTAGGTTTCACTCTGTTTTCTCCTATATGGATACATGTAGTTGGAACTCTAAATCAAACACGGTTTGTGCTAGCTCTTTGAAACTTGGCACAATAATGTAGTTCCAAGTTCTATCGCTATGGTTTGTGTCCTATTGAAGTAGCCCCAAGCAGAGACTGACGAGAATCACTTTCATTGACAGGGGTTGCCAAGCTTCCAAAAAACTGCGAGTTTCCGGAAATCTCAGCAAACATTTTTTCACCCAATGTTGATGATACTTCCATTTAATGACCAGCCCACCAATCCCACTTGGCTCACCAAATTTCGTTATTCTAGGTTAAACTGTTCCTTTGCAGTAACCGTTTTCATGTTTAGGTTTCACTCTGTTTTCTCCTATATGGATACATGTATTGGAAATCTAAATCAAACTCGGTTGGTGCAAGCTCTTTGAAACTTGGCAAAATAATGTAGTTCCAAGTTCTATCGCTATGGTTTGTGTCCTATTGAAGTAGCCCCAAGCAGAGACTGACGAGAATCACTTTCATTGAAGGGGTTGCCAAGCTTCCAAAAAACTGCGAGTTTCCGGAAATCTCAGCAAACATTTTTTCACCCAATGTTGATGATACTTCCATTTAATGATCAGCCCACCAATCCCACTTGGCTCACCAAATTTCGTTCTTCTAGGTTAAACCGTTCCTTTGCAGTAACCGTTTTCATGTTTAGGTTTCACTCTGTTTTCTCCTATATGGATACAAGTAGTTGGAACTCTAAATCAAACACGGTTTGTGCTAGCTCGTTGAAACATGGCACAATAATGTAGTTCCAAGTTCTATCGCTATGGTTTGTGTCCTACTGATGTAGCCCCAAGCAGAGACTGACGAGAATCACTTTCATTGAAAGGGGTTGCCAAGGTTCCAAAAAACTACGAGTTTCCTGAAATTTCAGCAAACATTTGTTCACCCAATCTTGATGAAACTTCCATTTAATGATCAGCCCACCAATCCCACTTGGCTCACCAAACTTCGTTCTTCTAGGTTAAACCGTTCCTTTGCAGGAACCGTTTACATGTTTAGGTTTCACTCTGTTTTCTTCTATATGGATACATGTAGTTGGAACTCTAAATCAAACTCGGTTTGTGCAAGCTCTTTGAAACTTGGCACAATAATGTAGTTCCAAGTACTATCGCTATGGTTTGTGTCCTATTGAAGTAGCCCCAAGCAGAGACTGACGAGAATCACTTTCATTGAAAGGGGTTGCCAAGCTTCCAAAAAACTGCGAGTTTCCGGAAATCTCAGCAAACATTTTTTCACCCAATGTTGATGATACTTCCATTTAATGATCAGCCCACCAATCCCACTTGGCTCACCAAATTTCGTTCTTCTAGGTTAAACCGTTCCTTTGCAGTAACCGTTTTCATTTTTAGGTTTCACTCTGTTTTCTCCTTCATGGAGACATGTAGTTGGAACTCTAAATCAAACATGGTTTGTGCTAGCTCTTTGAAACTTGGCACAATAATGTAGTTCCAAGTTCTATCGCTATGTTTTCTGTCCTATTGAAGTAGGCCCAAGCAGAGACTGACGAGAATCACTTTCATTGAAAATGGTTGCCAACCTTCCAAAAAACTACGAGTTTCCTGAAATCTCAGCAAACATTTTTTCACCCAATCTTGATGATACTTGCAGGTAGTGATCCGTACACGAATCACACTTGGCTCACCAAATTTCGTTCTTCTATGTTAAACCGTTCCTTTGCAGTAACCGTTTTCATGTTTAGCTTTCACTCTGTTTTCTCCTATATGGATACATGTAGTTGGAACTCTAAATCAAACACGGGTTGTGCTAGCTCTTTGAAACTTGGCACAATAATGTAGTTCCAAGTTCTATCGCGATGCTTTGTGTCCTATTGAAGTAGCCCCAAGCAGAGACTGACGAGAATCACTTTCATTGAAAGGGGTTGCCAAGCTTCCAAAAAGTACGATTTTCCGGAAATCTCAGCAAACATTTTTTCACCCAATCTTGATGATACTTCCATTTAATGATCAGCCCACCAATCCAACTTGGCTCACCTAATTTCGTTCTTCTACGTTAAATGTTCCTTTGCAGTAACCGTTTTCATGTTTAGGTTTCACTCTGTTTTCTCCTATATGGATACATGTAGTTGGAAATCTAAATCAAACTCGGTTTGTGCAAGCTCTTTGAAACTTGGCAAAATAATGTAGTTCCAAGTTCTATCGCTATGGTTTGTGTCCTATTGAAGTAGCCCCAAGCAGAGACTGACGAGAATCACTTTCATTGAAAGGGGTTGCCAAGCTTCCAAAAAACTGCGAGTTTCAGGATATCTCAGCAAACATTTTTTCACCCAATGTTGATGATACTTCCATTTAATGATCAGCCCACCAATCCCACTTGGCTCACCAAATTTCGTTCTTCTAGGTTAAACCGTTCCTTTGCAGTAACCGTTTTCATGTTTAGGTTTCACTCTGTTTTCTCCTTTATGGATACATGTAGTTGGAACTCTAAATCAAACATGGTTTGTGCTAGCTCTTTGAAACTTGGCACAATAATGTAGTTCCAAGTTCTATCGCTATGTTTTCTGTCCTATTGAAGTAGGCCCAAGCAGAGACTGACGAGAATCACTTTCATTGAAAATGGTTGCCAACCTTCCAAAAAACTACGAGTTTCCTGAAATCTCAGGAAACATTTTTTCACCCAATCTTGATGATAATTGCAGGTAGTGATCCGTACACGAATCACACTTGGCTCACCAAATTTCGTTCTTCTAGGTTAAACCGTTCCTTTGCAGTAACCGTTTTCATGTTTAGCTTTCACTCTGTTTTCTCCCATATGGATACATGTAGTTTGAACTCTAAATCAAACACGGTTTGTGCTAGCTCGTTGAAACTTGGCACAATAATGTAGTTCCAAGTTCTATCACTATGGTTTGTGTCCTACTGATGTAGCCCCAAGCAGAGACTGACGAGAATCACTTTCATTGAAAGGGGTTCCCAAGCTTCCAAAAAACTACGAGTTTCCTGAAATCTCAGCAAACATTTTTTCACCCAATCTTGATGATACTTGCAGGTAGTGATCCATACACGAATCACACTTGGCTCACCAAATTTCGTTCTTCTAGGTTAAACCGTTCCTTTGCAGTAACCGTTTTCATGTTTAGCTTTCACTCTGTTTTCTCCTATATGGATACATGTAGTTGGAACTCTAAATCAAACACGGTTTGTGCTAGCTCGTTGAAACTTGGCACAATAATGTAGTTCCAAGTTCTATCACTATGGTTTGTGTCCTACTGATGTAGCCCCAAGCAGAGACTGACGAGAATCACTTATATTGAAAGGGGTTCCCAAGCTTCCAAAAAACTACGAGTTTCCTGAAATCTCAGCAAACATTTTTTCACCCAATCTTGATGATACTTGCAGGTAGTGATCAGTACACGAATCCCACATGGCTCACCAAATTTAGCTCTTCTAGGTTAAATCGTTCCTTTGCAGTAACCGTTTTCATGTAAAGGTTTCACTCTGTTTTCTCCTATATGGATACATGTAGTTGGAACCCTAAATCAAACACGGTTTGTGCTAGCTCGTTGAAACTTGGCACAATAATGTAGTTCCAAGTTCTATCGCTATGGTTTGTGTCCTACTGATGTAGCCCCAAGAAGAGACTGAAGAGAATCACTTTCATTGAAAGGGGTTGCCAAGCTTCCAAAAAACTACGAGTTTCCTGAAATATCAGCAAACATTTTTTCACCCAATCTTGATGAAACTTCCATTTAATGATCAGCCCACCAATCCCACTTGGCTCACCAAATTTCGTTCTTCCAGGTTAAACCGTTCCTTTGCAGTAACCGTTTTCATGTTTAGGTTTCACTCTGTTTTGTCCTATATGGATACATGTAGTTGGAACTCTAAATCAACACGGTTTGTGCTAGCTCTTTGAAACTTGGCACAATAATGTAGTTCCACGTTCTATCGCTATGGTTTGTGTCCTATTGAAGGAGCCCCAAGCAGAGACTGACGAGAATCACTTTCCTTGAAAGGGGTTGCCAAGCTTCCAAAAAGTACGAGTTTCCTGAAATCTCAGCAAACATTTTTTCACCCAATCTTGATGATACTTGCAGGTAGTGATCAGTACATGAATCCCACATGGCTCACCAAACTTCGTTCTTCTAGGTTAAACCGTTCCTTTGCAGTAACCGTTTTCATGTTTACGTTTCACTCTGTTTTCTCCTATATGGATACATGTAGTTGGAACTCTAAATCAAACACGGTTTGTGCTAGCTCGTTGAAATTTTGCACAGTTATGTAGTTCCAAGTTCTATCGCTATGGTTTGTGTCCTACTGATGTAGCCCCAAGCAGAGACTGACGAGAATCACTTTACTTGAAAGGGGTTGCCAAGCTTCCAAAAAACTACGAGTTTCCTGAAATATCGGCAAACATTTTTTCACCCAATCTTGATGAAACTTCCATTTAATGATCAGCCCACCAATCCCACTTGGCTCACCAAATTTCGTTCTTCTAGGTTAAACCGTTCCTTTGCAGTAACCGTTTTCATGTTTAGGTTTCACTCTGTTTTCTCCTATATGGATACATGTAGTTGGAACTCTAAATCAAACACGGTTTGTGCTAGCTCTTTGAAACTTGGCACAATAATGTAGTTCCAAGTTCTATCGCTATGGTTTGTGTCCTATTGAAGTAGCCCCAAGCAGAGACTGACGAGAATCACTTTCATTGAAAGGGGTTGCCAAGGTTCCAAAAAACTACGAGTTTCCTGAAATCTCAGCAAACATTTGTTCACCCAATCTTGATGAAACTTCCATTTAATGATCAGCCCACCAATCCCACTTGGCTCACCAAACTTCGTTCTTCTAGGTTAAACCGTTCCTTTGCAGGAACCGTTTACATGTTTAGGTTTCACTCTGTTTTCTTCTATATGGATACATGTAGTTGGAACTCTAAATCAAACTCGGTTTGTGCAAGCTCTTTGAAACTTGGCACAATAATGTAGTTCCAAGTTCTATCGCTATGGTTTGTGTCCTATTGAAGTAGCCCCAAGCAGAGACTGACGAGAATCACTTTCATTGAAAGGGGTTGCCAAGCTTCCAAAAAACTGCGAGTTTCCGGAAATCTCAGCAAACATTTTTTCACCCAATGTTGATGATACTTCCATTTAATGATCAGCCCACCAATCCCACTTGGCTCACCAAATTTCTTTCTTCTAGGTTAAACCGTTCCTTTGCAGTAACCGTTTTCATGTTTAGGTTTCACTCTGTTTTCTCCTATATGGATACAAGTAGTTGGAACTCTAAATCAAACACGGTTTGTGCTAGCTCGTTGAAACATGGCACAATAATGTAGTTCCAAGTTCTATCGCTATGGTTTGTGTCCTACTGATGTAGCCCCAAGCAGAGACTGACGAGAATCACTTTCATTGAAAGGGGTTGCCAAGGTTCCAAAAAACTACGAGTTTCCTGAAATCTCAGCAAACATTTGTTCACCCAATCTTGATGAAACTTCCATTTAATGATCAGCCCACCAATCCCACTTGGCTCACCAAATTTCTTTCTTCTAGGTTAAACCGTTCCTTTGCAGTAACCGTTTTCATGTTTAGCTTTCACTCTGTTTTCTCCTATATGGATACATGTAGTTGGAACTCTAAATCAAACACGGGTTGTGCTAGCTCGTTGAAACTTGGCACAATAATGTAGTTCCAAGTTCTATCACTATGGTTTGTGTCCTACTGATGTAGCCCCAAGCAGAGACTGACGAGAATCACTTTCATTGAAAGGGGTTCCCAAGCTTCCAAAAAACTACGAGTTTCCTGAAATCTCAGCAAACATTTTTTCACCAATCTTGATGATACTTGCAGGTAGTGATCAGTACACGAATCCCACATGGCTCACCAAATTTAGCTCTTCTAGGTTAAATCGTTCCTTTGCAGTAACCGTTTTCATGTAAAGGTTTCACTCTGTTTTCTTCTATATGGATACATGTAGTTGGAACGCTAAATCAAACACGGTTTGTGCTAGCTCGTTGAAACTTGGCACAATAATGTAGTTCCAAGTTCTATCGCTATGGTTTGTGTCCTACTGATGTAGCCCCAAGCAGAGACTGACGAGAATCACTTTCATTGAAAGGGGTTGCCAAGCTTCCAAAAAACAACGAGTTTCCTGAAATATCAGCAAACATTTTTTCACCCAATCTTGATGAAACTTCCATTTAATGATCAGCCCACCAATCCCACTTGGCTCACCAAATTTCGTTCTTCTAGGTTAAACCGTTCCTTTGCAGGAACCGTTTTCACGTTTAGGTTTCACTCTGTTTTCTCCTATATGGATACATGTAGTTGGAACTCTAAATCAAACACGGTTTGTGCTAGCTCTTTGAAACTTGGCACAATAATGTAGTTCCAAGTTCTATCGCTATGGGTTGTGTCCTATTGAAGGAGCCCCAAGCAGAGGCTGACGAGAATCACTTTCCTTGAAAGGGGTTGCCAAGCTTCCAAAAAGTACGAGTTTCCTGAAATCTCAGGAAACATTTTTTCACCCAATCTTGATGATACTTGCAGGTAGTGATCAGTACATGAATACCACATGGCTCACCAAACTTCGTTCTTCTAGGTTAAACCGTTCCTTTGCAGTAACCGTTTTCATGTTTAGGTTTCACTCTGTTTTCTCCTATATGGATACATGTTGTTGGAACTCTAAATCAAACACGGTTTGTGCTAGCTCGTTGAAACTTTGCACAATTATGTAGTTCCAAGTTCTATCGCTATGGTTTTTGTCCTACTGATGTAGCCCCAAGCAGAGACTGACGAGAATCACTTTCATTGAAAGGGGTTGCCAAGCTTCCAAAAAACTACGAGTTTCCTGAAATATCGGCAAACATTTTTTCACCCAATCTTGATGAAACTTCCATTTAATGATCAGCCCACCAATCCCACTTGGCTCACCAAATTTCGTTCTTCTACGTTAAAAGTTCCTTTGCAGTAACCGTTTTCATGTTTAGGTTTCACTCTGTTTTCTCCTATATGGATACATGTAGTTGGAAATCTAAATCAAACTCGGTTTGTGCAAGCTCTTTGAAACTTGGCAAAATAATGTAGTTCCAAGTTCTATCGCTATGGTTTGTGTCCTATTGAAGTAGCCCCAAGCAGAGACTGACGAGAATCACTTTCATTGAAGGGATTGCCAAGCTTCCAAAAAACTGCGAGTTTCCGGAAATCTCAGCAAACATTTTTTCACCCAATGTTGATGATACTTCCATTTAATGATCAGCCCACCATTCCCACTTGGCTCACCAAATTTCGTTCTTCTAGGTTAAACCGTTCCTTTGCAGTAACCGTTTTCATGTTTAGGTTTCACTCTGTTTTCTCCTATATGGATACATGTAGTTTGAACTCTAAATCAAACACGGTTTGTTCTAGCTCTTTGAAACTTGGCACAATAATGTAGTTCCAAGTTCTATCGCGATGCTTTGTGTCCTATTGAAGTAGCCCCAAGCAGAGACTGACGAGAATCACTTTCATTGAAAGGGGTTGCCAAGCTTCCAAAAAACTGCGAGTTTCCGGAAATCTCAGCAAACATTTTTTCACCCAATGTTGATGATTCTTCCATTTAATGATCAGCCCACCAATCCCACTTGGCTCACCAAATTTCTTTCTTCTAGGTTAAACCGTTCCTTTGCAGTAACCGTTTTCATGTTTAGGTTTCACTCTGTTTTCTCCTATATGGATACAAGTAGTTGGAACTCTAAATCAAACACGGTTTGTGCTAGCTCGTTGAAACATGGCACAATAATGTAGTTCCAAGTTCTATCGCTATGGTTTGTGTCCTACTGATGTAGCCCCAAGCAGAGACTGACGAGAATCACTTTCATTGAAAGGGGTTGCCAAGGTTCCAAAAAACTACGAGTTTCCTGAAATCTCAGCAAACATTTGTTCACCCAATCTTGATGAAACTTCCATTTAATGATCAGCCCACCAATCCCACTTGGCTCACCAAATTTCTTTCTTCTAGGTTAAACCGTTCCTTTGCAGTAACCGTTTTCATGTTTAGCTTTCACTCTGTTTTCTCCTATATGGATACATGTAGTTGGAACTCTAAATCAAACACGGGTTGTGCTAGCTCGTTGAAACTTGGCACAATAATGTAGTTCCAAGTTCTATCACTATGGTTTGTGTCCTACTGATGTAGCCCCAAGCAGAGACTGACGAGAATCACTTTCATTGAAAGGGGTTCCCAAGCTTCCAAAAAACTACGAGTTTCCTGAAATCTCAGCAAACATTTTTTCACCAATCTTGATGATACTTGCAGGTAGTGATCAGTACACGAATCCCACATGGCTCACCAAATTTAGCTCTTCTAGGTTAAATCGTTCCTTTGCAGTAACCGTTTTCATGTAAAGGTTTCACTCTGTTTTCTTCTATATGGATACATGTAGTTGGAACGCTAAATCAAACACGGTTTGTGCTAGCTCGTTGAAACTTGGCACAATAATGTAGTTCCAAGTTCTATCGCTATGGTTTGTGTCCTACTGATGTAGCCCCAAGCAGAGACTGACGAGAATCACTTTCATTGAAAGGGGTTGCCAAGCTTCCAAAAAACAACGAGTTTCCTGAAATATCAGCAAACATTTTTTCACCCAATCTTGATGAAACTTCCATTTAATGATCAGCCCACCAATCCCACTTGGCTCACCAAATTTCGTTCTTCTAGGTTAAACCGTTCCTTTGCAGGAACCGTTTTCACGTTTAGGTTTCACTCTGTTTTCTCCTATATGGATACATGTAGTTGGAACTCTAAATCAAACACGGTTTGTGCTAGCTCTTTGAAACTTGGCACAATAATGTAGTTCCAAGTTCTATCGCTATGGGTTGTGTCCTATTGAAGGAGCCCCAAGCAGAGGCTGACGAGAATCACTTTCCTTGAAAGGGGTTGCCAAGCTTCCAAAAAGTACGAGTTTCCTGAAATCTCAGGAAACATTTTTTCACCCAATCTTGATGATACTTGCAGGTAGTGATCAGTACATGAATACCACATGGCTCACCAAACTTCGTTCTTCTAGGTTAAACCGTTCCTTTGCAGTAACCGTTTTCATGTTTAGGTTTCACTCTGTTTTCTCCTATATGGATACATGTTGTTGGAACTCTAAATCAAACACGGTTTGTGCTAGCTCGTTGAAACTTTGCACAATTATGTAGTTCCAAGTTCTATCGCTATGGTTTTTGTCCTACTGATGTAGCCCCAAGCAGAGACTGACGAGAATCACTTTCATTGAAAGGGGTTGCCAAGCTTCCAAAAAACTACGAGTTTCCTGAAATATCGGCAAACATTTTTTCACCCAATCTTGATGAAACTTCCATTTAATGATCAGCCCACCAATCCCACTTGGCTCACCAAATTTCGTTCTTCTACGTTAAAAGTTCCTTTGCAGTAACCGTTTTCATGTTTAGGTTTCACTCTGTTTTCTCCTATATGGATACATGTAGTTGGAAATCTAAATCAAACTCGGTTTGTGCAAGCTCTTTGAAACTTGGCAAAATAATGTAGTTCCAAGTTCTATCGCTATGGTTTGTGTCCTATTGAAGTAGCCCCAAGCAGAGACTGACGAGAATCACTTTCATTGAAGGGATTGCCAAGCTTCCAAAAAACTGCGAGTTTCCGGAAATCTCAGCAAACATTTTTTCACCCAATGTTGATGATACTTCCATTTAATGATCAGCCCACCATTCCCACTTGGCTCACCAAATTTCGTTCTTCTAGGTTAAACCGTTCCTTTGCAGTAACCGTTTTCATGTTTAGGTTTCACTCTGTTTTCTCCTATATGGATACATGTAGTTTGAACTCTAAATCAAACACGGTTTGTTCTAGCTCTTTGAAACTTGGCACAATAATGTAGTTCCAAGTTCTATCGCGATGCTTTGTGTCCTATTGAAGTAGCCCCAAGCAGAGACTGACGAGAATCACTTTCATTGAAAGGGGTTGCCAAGCTTCCAAAAAACTGCGAGTTTCCGGAAATCTCAGCAAACATTTTTTCACCCAATGTTGATGATTCTTCCATTTAATGACCAGCCCACCAATCCCACTTGGCTCACCAAATTTCGTTCTTCTAGGTTAAACTGTTCCTTTGCAGTAACCGTATTCATGTTTAGGTTTCACTCTGTTTTCTCCTATATGGATACATGTAGTTGGAAATCTAAATCAAACTCGGTTTGTGCAAGCTCTTTGAAACTTGGCAAAATAATGTAGTTCCAAGTTCTATCGCTATGGTTTGTGTCCTATTGAAGTAGCCCCAAGCAGAGACTGACGAGAATCACTTTCATTGAAAGGGGTTGCCAAGCTTCCAAAAAACTGCGAGTTTCAGGATATCTCAGCAAACATTTTTTCACCCAATGTTGATGATACTTCCATTTAATGATCAGCCCACCAATCACACTTGGCTCACCAAATTTCGTTCTTCTAGGTTAAACCGTTCCTTTGCAGTAACCGTTTTCATGTTTAGGTTTCACTCTGTTTTCTCCTTTATGGATACATGTAGTTGGAACTCTAAATCAAACATGGTTTGTGCTAGCTCTTTGAAACTTGGCACAATAATGTAGTTCCAAGTTCTATCGCTATGCTTTCTGTCCTATTGAAGTAGGCCCAAGCAGAGACTGACGAGAATCACTTTCATTGAAAGGGGTTGCCAAGCTTCCAAAAAACTACGAGTTTCCTGAAATCTCAGCAAACATTTTTTCACCCAATCTTGATGATACTTGCAGGTAGTGATCCGTACACGAATCACACTTGGCTCACCAAATTTCGTTCTTCTAGGTTATACCGTTCCTTTGCAGTAACCGTTTTCATGTTTAGGTTTCACTCTGTTTTCTCCTATATGGATACATGTAGTTGGAACTCTAAATCAAACACGGTTTGTGCTAGCTCGTTGAAACTTGGCACAATAATGTAGTTCCAAGTTCTATCGCTATGGTTTGTGTCCTACTGATGTAGCCCCAAGCAGAGACTGACGAGAATCACTTTCATTGAAAGGGGTTCCCAAGCTTCCAAAAAACTACGAGTTTCCTGAAATCTCAGCAAACATTTTTTCACTCAATCTTGATGATACTTGTAGGTAGTGATCAGTACACGAATCCCACATGGCTCACCAAATTTAGTTCTTCTAGGTTAAACCGTTCCTTTGCAGTAACCGTTTTCATGTATAGGTTTCACTCTGTTTTCTCCTATATGGATACATGTAGTTGGAACTCTAAATCAAACACGGTTTGTGCTAGCTCGTTGAAACTTGGCACAATAATGTAGGTCCAAGTTCTATCGCTATGGTTTGTGTCCTACTGATGTAGCCCCAAGCAGAGACTGACGAGAATCACTTTCATTGAAAGGGGTTGCCAAGCTTCCAAAAAACAACGAGTTTCCTGAAATATCAGCAAACATTTTTTCACCCAATCTTGATGAAACTTCCATTTAATGATCAGCCCACCAATCCCACTTGGCTCACCAAATTTCGTTCTTCTAGGTTAAACCGTTCCTTTGCAGTAACCGTTTTCACGTTTAGGTTTCACTCTGTTTTCTCCTATATGGATACATGTAGTTGGAACTCTAAATCAAACACGGTTTGTGCTAGGTCTTTGAAACTTGGCACAATAATGTAGTTCCAAGTTCTATCGCTATGTTTTCTGTCCTATTGAAGGAGCCCCAAGCAGAGACTGACGAGAATCCCTTTCCTTGAAAGGGGTTGCCAAGCTTCCAAAAAGTACGAGTTTCCTGAAATCTCAGGAAACATTTTTTCACCCAATCATGATGATACTTGCAGGTAGTGATCAGTACATGAATACCACATGGCTCACCAAACTTCGTTCTTCTAGGTTAAACCGTTCCTTTTCAGTAACCGTTTTCATGTTTAGGTTTCACTCTGTTTTCTCCTATATGGATACATGTAGTTGGAACTCTAAATCAAACACGGTTTGTGCTAGCTCGTTGAAACTTTGCACAGTTATGTAGTTCCAAGTTCTATCGCTATGGTTTGTGTCCTATTGAAGTAGCCCCAAGCAGAGACTGACGAGAATCACTTTCATTGAAGGGGTTGCCAAGCTTCCAAAAAACTGTGAGTTTCCGGAAATCTCAGCAAACATTTTTTCACCCAATGTTGATGATACTTCCATTTAATGATCAGCCCACCAATCCCACTTGGCTCACCAAATTTCGTTCTTCTAGGTTAAACCGTTCCTTTGCAGTAACCGTTTTCATGTTTAGGTTTCACTCTGTTTTCTCCTATATGGATACAAGTAGTTGGAACTCTAAATCAAACACGGTTTGTGCTAGCTCGTTGAAACATGGCACAATAATGTAGTTCCAAGTTCTATCGCTATGGTTTGTGTCCTACTGATGTAGCCCCAAGCAGAGACTGACGAGAATCACTTTCATTGAAAGGGGTTGCCAAGGTTCCAAAAAACTACGAGTTTCCTGAAATCTCAGCAAACATTTGTTCACCCAATCTTGATGAAACTTCAATTTAATGATCAGCCCACCAATCCCACTTGGCTCACCAAACTTCGTTCTTCTAGGTTAAACCGTTCCTTTGCAGGAACCGTTTACATGTTTAGGTTTCACTCTGTTTTCTTCTATATGGATACATGTAGTTGGAACTCTAAATCAAACTCGGTTTGTGCAAGCTCTTTGAAACTTGGCACAATAATGTAGTTCCAAGTTCTATCGCTATGGTTTGTGTCCTATTGAAGTAGCCCCAAGCAGAGACTGACGAGAATCACTTTCATTGAATGGGGTTGCCAAGCTTCCAAAAAACTGCGAGTTTCCGGAAATCTCAGCAAACATTTTTTCACCCAATGTTGATGATACTTCCATTTAATGATCAGCCCACCAATCCCACTTGGCTCACCAAATTTCGTTCTTCTAGGTTAAACCGTTCCTTTGCAGTAACCGTTTTCATGTTTAGGTTTCACTCTGTTTTCTCCTATATGGGTACATGTAGTTGGAACTCTAAATCAAACACGGTTTGGGCTAGCTCTTTGAAACTTGGCACAATAATGTAGTTCCAAGTTCTATCGCGACGGTTTGTGTCCTATTGAAGTAGCCCCAAGCAGAGACTGACGAGAATCACTTTCATTGAAAGGGGTTGCCAAGCTTCCAAAAAGTACAAGTTTCCGGAAATCTCAGCAAGTATTTTTTCACCCAATCTTGATGATACTTCCATTTAATGATCAGCCCACCAATCCAACTTGGCTCACCAAATTTCGTTCTTCTACGTTAAATGTTCCTTTGCAGTAACCTTTTTCATGTTTAGGTTTCACTCTGTTTTCTCCTATATGGATACATGTAGTTGGAAGTCTAAATCAAACTCGGTTTGTGCAAGCTCTTTGAAACTTGGCAAAATAATGTAGGTCCAAGTTCTATCGCTATGGTTTGTGTCCTATTGAAGTAGCCCCAAGCAGAGACTGACGAGAATCACTTTCATTGAAAGGGGTTGCCAAGCTTCCAAAAAACTGCGAGTTTCAGGATATCTCAGCAAACATTTTTTCACCCAATCTTGATGATACTTGCAGGTAGTGATCCGTACACGAATCACACTTGGCTCACCAAATTTCGTTCTTCTAGGTTAAACCGTTCCTTTGCAGTAACCGTTTTCATGTTTAGCTTTCACTCTGTTTTCTCCTATATGGATACATGTAGTTGGAACTCTAAATCAAACACGGGTTGTGCTAGCTCGTTGAAACTTGGCACAATAATGTAGTTCCAAGTTCTATCACTATGGTTTGTGTCCTACTGATGTAGCCCCAAGCAGAGACTGACGAGAATCACTTTCATTGAAAGGGGTTCCCAAGCTTCCAAAAAACTACGAGTTTCCTGAAATCTCAGCAAACATTTTGTCACCAATCTTGATGATACTTGCAGGTAGTGATCAGTACACGAATCCCACATGGCTCACCAAATTTAGCTCTTCTAGGTTAAATCGTTCCTTTGCAGTAACCGTTTTCATGTAAAGGTTTCACTCTGTTTTCTTCTATATGGATACATGTAGTTGGAACGCTAAATCAAACACGGTTTGTGCTAGCTCGTTGAAACTTGGCACAATAATGTAGTTCCAAGTTCTATCGCTATGGTTTGTGTCCTACTGATGTAGCCCCAAGCAGAGACTGACGAGAATCACTTTCATTGAAAGGGGTTGCCAAGCTTCCAAAAAACAACGAGTTTCCTGAAATATCAGCAAACATTTTTTCACCCAATCTTGATGAAACTTCCATTTAATGATCAGCCCACCAATCCCACTTGGCTCACCAAATTTCGTTCTTCTAGGTTAAACCGTTCCTTTGCAGTAACCGTTTTCACGTTTAGGTTTCACTCTGTTTTCTCCTATATGGATACATGTAGTTGGAACTCTAAATCAAACACGGTTTGTGCTAGCTCTTTGAAACTTGGCACAATAATGTAGTTCCAAGTTCTATCGCTATGGGTTGTGTCCTATTGAAGGAGCCCCAAGCATAGACTGACGAGAATCACTTTCCTTGAAAGGGGTTGCCAAGCTTCCAAAAAGTACGAGTTTCCTGAAATCTCAGCAAACATTTTTTCACCCAATCTTGATGATACTTGCAGGTAGTGATCCGTACACGAATCACACTTGGCTCACCAAATTTCGTTCTTCTAGGTTATACCGTTCCTTTGCAGTAACCGTTTACATGTTTAGGTTTCACTCTGTTTTCTCCTATATGGATACATGTAGTTGGAACTCTAAATCAAACACGGTTTGTGCTAGCTCGTTGAAACTTGGCACAATAATGTAGTTCCAAGTTCTATCGCTATGGTTTGTGTCCTACTGAGGTAGCCCCAAGCAGAGACTGACGAGAATCACTTTCATTGAAAGGGGTTGCCAAGCTTCCAAGAAACTACGAGTTTCCTGAAATCTCAGCAAACATTTTTTCACTCAATCTTGATGATACTTGTAGGTAGTGATCAGTACACGAATCCCACATGGCTCACCAAATTTAGTTCTTCTAGGTTAAACCGTTCCTTTGCAGTAACCGTTTTCATGTATAGGTTTCACTCTGTTTTCTCCTATATGGATACATGTAGTTGGAACTCTAAATCAAACACGGTTTGTGCTAGCTCGTTGAAATTTGGCACAATAATGTAGGTCCAAGTTCTATCGCTATGGTTTGTGTCCTACTGATGTAGCCCCAAGCAGAGACTGACGAGAATCACTTTCATTGAAAGGGGTTGCCAAGCTTCCAAAAAACAACGAGTTTCCTGAAATATCAGCAAACATTTTTTCACCCAATCTTGATGAAACTTCCATTTAATGATCAGCCCACCAATCCCACTTGGCTCACCAAATTTCGTTCTTCTAGGTTAAACCGTTCCTTTGCAGTAACCGTTTTCACGTTTAGGTTTCACTCTGTTTTCTCCTATATGGATACATGTAGTTGGAACTCTAAATCAAACACGGTTTGTGCTAGCTCTTTGAAACTTGGCACAATAATGTAGTTCCAAGTTCTATCGCTATGGGTTGTGTCCTATTGAAGGAGCCCCAAGCAGAGACTGACGAGAATCACTTTCCTTGAAAGGGGTTGCCAAGCTTCCAAAAAGTACGAGTTTCCTGAAATCTCAGGAAACATTTTTTCACCCAATCTTGATGATACTTGCAGGTAGTGATCAGTACATGAATACCACATGGCTCACCAAACTTCGTTCTTCTAGGTTAAACCGTTCCTTTGCAGTAACCGTTTTCATGTTTAGGTTTCACTCTGTTTTCTCCTATATGGATACATGTTGTTGGAACTCTAAATCAAACACGGTTTGTGCTAGCTCGTTGAAACTTTGCACAATTATGTAGTTCCAAGTTCTATCGCTATGGTTTTTGTCCTACTGATGTAGCCCCAAGCAGAGACTGACGAGAATCACTTTCATTGAAAGGGGTTGCCAAGCTTCCAAAAAACTACGAGTTTCCTGAAATATCGGCAAACATTTTTTCACCCAATCTTGATGAAACTTCCATTTAATGATCAGCCCACCAATCCCACTTGGCTCACCAAATTTCGTTCTTCTACGTTAAAAGTTCCTTTGCAGTAACCGTTTTCATGTTTAGGTTTCACTCTGTTTTCTCCTATATGGATACATGTAGTTGGAAATCTAAATCAAACTCGGTTTGTGCAAGCTCTTTGAAACTTGGCAAAATAATGTAGTTCCAAGTTCTATCGCTATGGTTTGTGTCCTATTGAAGTAGCCCCAAGCAGAGACTGACGAGAATCACTTTCATTGAAGGGGTTGCCAAGCTTCCAAAAAACTGCGAGTTTCCGGAAATCTCAGCAAACATTTTTTCACCTAATGTTGATGATACTTCCATTTAATGATCAGCCCACCAATCCCACTTGGCTCACCAAATTTTGTTCTTCTAGGTTAAACCGTTCCTTTGCAGTAACCGTTTTCATGTTTAGGTTTCACTCTGTTTTCTCCTATATGGATACATGTAGTTTGAACTCTAAATCAAACACGGTTTGTTCTAGCTCTTTGAAACTTGGCACAATAATGTAGTTCCAAGTTCTATCGCGATGCTTTGTGTCCTATTGAAGTAGCCCCAAGCAGAGACTGACGAGAATCACTTTCATTGAAAGGGGTTGCCAAGCTTCCAAAAAGTACGAGTTTCCGGAAATCTCAGCAAATATTTTTTCACCCAATCTTGATGATACTTCCATTTAATGATCAGCCCACCAATCCAACTTGGCTCACCTAATTTCGTTCTTCTACGTTAAATGTTCCTTTGCAGTAACCGTTTTCATGTTTAGGTTTCACTCTGTTTTCTCCTATATGGATACATGTAGTTGGAAATCTAAATCAAACTCGGTTTGTGCAAGCTCTTTGAAACTTGGCAAAATAATGTAGTTCCAAGTTCTATCGCTATGGTTTGTGTCCTATTGAAGTAGCCCCAAGCAGAGACTGACGAGAATCACTTTCATTGAAAGGGGTTGCCAAGCTTCCAAAAAACTGCGAGTTTCAGGATATCTCAGCAAACATTTTTTCACCCAATGTTGATGATACTTCCATTTAATGATCAGCCCACCAATCCAACTTGGCTCACCAAATTTCGTTCTTCTAGGTTAAACCGTTCCTTTGCAGTAACCGTTTTCATGTTTAGGTTTCACTCTTTTTTCTCCTATATGGATACATGTAGTTGGAACTCTAAATCAAACACGGTTTGTGCTAGCTCGTTGAAACTTGGCACAATAATGTAGTTCCAAGTTCTATCACTATGGTTTGTGTCCTACTGATGTAGCCCCAAGCAGAGACTGACGAGAATCACTTTCATTGAAAGGGGTTCCCAAGCTTCCAAAAAACTACGAGTTTCCTGAAATCTCAGCAAACATTTTTTCACCCAATCTTGATGATACTTGCAGGTAGTGATCAGTACACGAATCCCACATGGCTCACCAAATTTAGCTCTTCTAGGTTAAATCGTTCCTTTGCAGTAACCGTTTTCATGTAAAGGTTTCACTCTGTTTTCTCCTATATGGATACATGTAGTTGGAACTCTAAATCAAACACGGTTTGTGCTAGCTCGTTGAAACTTGGCACAATAATGTAGTTCCAAGTTCTATCGCTATGGTTTGTGTCCTACTGATGTAGCCCCAAGCAGAGACTGAAGAGAATCACTTTCATTGAAAGGGGTTGCCAAGCTTCCAAAAAACTACGAGTTTCCTGAAATATCAGCAAACATTTTTTCACCCAATCTTGATGAAACTTCCATTTAATGATCAGCCCACCAATCCCACTTGGCTCACCAAATTTCGTTCTTCCAGGTTAAACCGTTCCTTTGCAGTAACCGTTTTCATGTTTAGGTTTCACTCTGTTTTGTCCTATATGGACACATGTAGTTGGAACTCTAAATCAAACACGGTTTGTGCTAGCTCTTTGAAACTTGGCACAATAATGTAGTTCCAAGTTCTATCGCTATGGTTTGTGTCCTATTGAAGGAGCCCCAAGCAGAGACTGACGAGAATCACTTTCCTTGAAAGGGGTTGCCAAGCTTCCAAAAAGTACGAGTTTCCTGAAATCTCAGCAAACATTTTTTCACCCAATCTTGATGATACTTGCAGGTAGTGATCAGTACATGAATCCCACATGGCTCACCAAACTTCGTTCTTCTAGGTTAAACCGTTCCTTTGCAGTAACCGTTTTCATGTTTACGTTTCACTCTGTTTTCTCCTATATGGATACATGTAGTTGGAACTCTAAATCAAACACGGTTTGTGCTAGCTCGTTGAAACTTTGCACAATTATGTAGTTCCAAGTTCTATCGCTATGGTTTGTGTCCTACTGATGTAGCCCCAAGCAGAGACTGACGAGAATCACTTTACTTGAAAGGGGTTGCCAAGCTTCCAAAAAACTACGAGTTTCCTGAAATATCGGCAAACATTTTTTCACCCAATATTGATGAAACTTCCATTTAATGATCAGCCCACCAATCCCACTTGGCTCACCAAATTTCGTTCTTCTAGGTTAAACCGTTCCTTTGCAGTAACCGTTTTCATGTTTAGGTTTCACTCTGTTTTCTCCTATATGGATACATGTAGTTGGAACTCTAAATCAAACACGGTTTGTGCTAGCTCTTTGAAACTTGGCACAATAATGTAGTTCCAAGTTCTATCGCTATGGTTTGTGTCCTATTGAAGTAGCCCCAAGCAGAGACTGACGAGAATCACTTTCATTGACAGGGGTTGCCAAGCTTCCAAAAAACTGCGAGTTTCCGGAAATCTCAGCAAACATTTTTTCACCCAATGTTGATGATACTTCCATTTAATGACCAGCCCACCAATCCCACTTGGCTCACCAAATTTCGTTATTCTAGGTTAAACTGTTCCTTTGCAGTAACCGTTTTCATGTTTAGGTTTCACTCTGTTTTCTCCTATATGGATACATGTATTGGAAATCTAAATCAAACTCGGTTTGTGCAAGCTCTTTGAAACTTGGCAAAATAATGTAGTTCCAAGTTCTATCGCTATGGTTTGTGTCCTATTGAAGTAGCCCCAAGCAGAGACTGACGAGAATCACTTTCATTGAAGGGGTTGCCAAGCTTCCAAAAAACTGCGAGTTTCCGGAAATCTCAGCAAACATTTTTTCACCCAATGTTGATGATACTTCCATTTAATGATCAGCCCACCAATCCCACTTGGCTCACCAAACTTCGTTCTTCTAGGTTAAACCGTTCCTTTGCAGGAACCGTTTACATGTTTAGGTTTCACTCTGTTTTCTTCTATATGGATACATGTAGTTGGAACTCTAAATCAAACTCGGTTTGTGCAAGCTCTTTGAAACTTGGCACAATAATGTAGTTCCAAGTACTATCGCTATGGTTTGTGTCCTATTGAAGTAGCCCCAAGCAGAGACTGACGAGAATCACTTTCATTGAAAGGGGTTGCCAAGCTTCCAAAAAACTGCGAGTTTCCGGAAATCTCAGCAAACATTTTTTCACCCAATGTTGATGATACTTCCATTTAATGATCAGCCCACCAATCCCACTTGGCTCACCAAATTTCGTTCTTCTAGGTTAAACCGTTCCTTTGCAGTAACCGTTTTCATGTTTAGGTTTCACTCTGTTTTCTCCTTTATGGAGACATGTAGTTGGAACTCTAAATCAAACATGGTTTGTGCTAGCTCTTTGAAACTTGGCACAATAATGTAGTTCCAAGTTCTATCGCTATGTTTTCTGTCCTATTGAAGTAGGCCCAAGCAGAGACTGACGAGAATCACTTTCATTGAAAATGGTTGCCAACCTTCCAAAAAACTACGAGTTTCCTGAAATCTCAGCAAACATTTTTTCACCCAATCTTGATGATACTTGCAGGTAGTGATCCGTACACGAATCACACTTGGCTCACCAAATTTCGTTCTTCTAGGTTAAACCGTTCCTTTGCAGTAACCGTTTTCATGTTTAGCTTTCACTCTGTTTTCTCCTATATGGATACATGTAGTTGGAACTCTAAATCAAACACGGTTTGTGCTAGCTCGTTGAAACTTGGCACAATAATGTAGTTCCAAGTTCTATCACTATGGTTTGTGTCCTACTGATGTAGCCCCAAGCAGAGACTGACGAGAATCACTTTCATTGAAAGGGGTTCCCAAGCTTCCAAAAAACTACGAGTTTCCTGAAATCTCAGCAAACATTTTTTCACCCAATCTTGATGATACTTGCAGGTAGTGATCCGTACACGAATCACACTTGGCTCACCAAATTTCGTTCTTCTAGGTTAAACCGTTCCTTTGCAGTAACCGTTTTCATGTTTAGCTTTCACTCTGTTTTCTCCTATATGGATACATGTAGTTGGAACTCTAAATCAAACACGGTTTCTGCTAGCTCGTTGAAACTTGGCACAATAATGTAGTTCCAAGTTCTATCACTATGGTTTGTGTCCTACTGATGTAGCCCCAAGCAGAGACTGACGAGAATCACTTATATTGAAAGGGGTTCCCAAGCTTCCAAAAAACTACGAGTTTCCTGAAATCTCAGCAAACATTTTTCACCCAATCTTGATGATACTTGCAGGTAGTGATCAGTACACGAATCCCACATGGCTCACCAAATTTAGCTCTTCTAGGTTAAATCGTTCCTTTGCAGTAACCGTTTTCATGTAAAGGTTTCACTCTGTTTTCTCCTATATGGATACATGTAGTTGGAACTCTAAATCAAACACGGTTTGTGCTAGCTCGTTGAAACTTGGCACAATAATGTAGTTCCAAGTTCTATCACTATGGTTTGTGTCCTACTGATGTAGCCCCAAGCAGAGACTGACGAGAATCACTTTCATTGAAAGGGGTTCCCAAGCTTCCAAAAAACTACGAGTTTCCTGAAATCTCAGCAAACATTTTTTCACCCAATCTTGATGATACTTGCAGGTAGTGATCAGTACACGAATCCCACATGGCTCACCAAATTTAGCTCTTCTAGGTTAAATCGTTCCTTTGCAGTAAACGTTTTCATGTAAAGGTTTCACTCTGTTTTCTCCTATATGGATACATGTAGTTGGAACGCTAAATCAAACACGGTTTGTGCTAGCTCGTTGAAACTTGGCACAATAATGTAGTTCCAAGTTCTATCGCTATGGTTTGTGTCCTACTGATGTAGCCCCAAGCAGAGACTGAAGAGAATCACTTTCATTGAAAGGGGTTGCCAAGCTTCCAAAAAACTACGAGTTTCCTGAAATATCAGCAAACATTTTTTCACCCAATCTTGATGAAACTTCCATTTAATGATCAGCCCACCAATCCCACTTGGCTCACCAAATTTCGTTCTTCCAGGTTAAACCGTTCCTTTGCAGTAACCGTTTTCATGTTTAGGTTTCACTCTGTTTTGTCCTATATGGATACATGTAGTTGGAACTCTAAATCAAACACGGTTTGTGCTAGCTCTTTGAAACTTGGCACAATAATGTAGTTCCAAGTTCTATCGCTATGGTTTGTGTCCTATTGAAGGAGCCCCAAGCAGAGACTGACGAGAATCACTTTCCTTGAAAGGGGTTGCCAAGCTTCCAAAAAGTACGAGTTTCCTGAAATCTCAGCAAACATTTTTTCACCCAATCTTGATGATACTTGCAGGTAGTGATCAGTACATGAATCCCACATGGCTCACCAAACTTCGTTCTTCTAGGTTAAACCGTTCCTTTGCAGTAACCGTTTTCATGTTTACGTTTCACTCTGTTTTCTCCTATATGGATACATGTAGTTGGAACTCTAAATCAAACACGGTTTGTGCTAGCTCGTTGAAACTTGGCACAATAATGTAGTTCCAAGTTCTATCGCTATGGTTTGTGTCCTACTGATGTAGCCCCAAGCAGAGACTGACGAGAATCACTTTACTTGAAAGGGGTTGCCAAGCTTCCAAAAAACTACGAGTTTCCTGAAATATCGGCAAACATTTTTTCACCCAATATTGATGAAACTTCCATTTAATGATCAGCCCACCAATCCCACTTGGCTCACCAAATTTCGTTCTTCTAGGTTAAACCGTTCCTTTGCAGTAACCGTTTTCATGTTTAGGTTTCACTCTGTTTTCTCCTTTATGGAGACATGTAGTTGGAACTCTAAATCAAACATGGTTTGTGCTAGCTCTTTGAAACTTGGCACAATAATGTAGTTCCAAGTTCTATCGCTATGTTTTCTGTCCTATTGAAGTAGGCCCAAGCAGAGACTGACGAGAATCACTTTCATTGAAAATGGTTGCCAACCTTCCAAAAAACTACGAGTTTCCTGAAATCTCAGCAAACATTTTTTCACCCAATCTTGATGATACTTGCAGGTAGTGATCCGTACACGAATCACACTTGGCTCACCAAATTTCGTTCTTCTAGGTTAAACCGTTCCTTTGCAGTAACCGTTTTCATGTTTAGCTTTCACTCTGTTTTCTCCTATATGGATACATGTAGTTGGAACTCTAAATCAAACACGGGTTGTGCTAGCTCTTTGAAACTTGGCACAATAATGTAGTTCCAAGTTCTATCGCGATGCTTTGTGTCCTATTGAAGTAGCCCCAAGCAGAGACTGACGAGAATCACTTTCATTGAAAGGGGTTGCCAAGCTTCCAAAAAGTACGATTTTCCGGAAATCTCAGCAAACATTTTTTCACCCAATCTTGATGATACTTCCATTTAATGATCAGCCCACCAATCCAACTTGGCTCACCTAATTTCGTTCTTCTACGTTAAATGTTCCTTTGCAGTAACCGTTTTCATGTTTAGGTTTCACTCTGTTTTCTCCTATATGGATACATGTAGTTGGAAATCTAAATCAAACTCGGTTTGTGCAAGCTCTTTGAAACTTGGCAAAATAATGTAGTTCCAAGTTCTATCGCTATGGTTTGTGTCCTATTGAAGTAGCCCCAAGCAGAGACTGACGAGAATCACTTTCATTGAAAGGGGTTGCCAAGCTTCCAAAAAACTGCGAGTTTCAGGATATCTCAGCAAACATTTTTTCACCCAATGTTGATGATACTTCCATTTAATGATCAGCCCACCAATCCCACTTGGCTCACCAAATTTCGTTCTTCTAGGTTAAACCGTTCCTTTGCAGTAACCGTTTTCATGTTTAGGTTTCACTCTGTTTTCTCCTTTATGGATACATGTAGTTGGAACTCTAAATCAAACATGGTTTGTGCTAGCTCTTTGAAACTTGGCACAATAATGTAGTTCCAAGTTCTATCGCTATGTTTTCTGTCCTATTGAAGTAGGCCCAAGCAGAGACTGACGAGAATCACTTTCATTGAAAATGGTTGCCAACCTTCCAAAAAACTACGAGTTTCCTGAAATCTCAGGAAACATTTTTTCACCCAATCTTGATGATACTTGCAGGTAGTGATCCGTACACGAATCAC
>NW_027552306.1:0-29007 GCF_045843805.1 Urocitellus parryii
TTTAAAACCTAATCATTTCCAAGTAGCCCTTGATACATATATCTTATTTGTTGTATATAAATGAAACAGTTGCTACCTTTAAATAAGGGGGAACTGATTCTCTTCACTGTTTCTAATTTACAGTTAAGTTTAAATATGTCTTATATTCTTATACTCATGAAATGTATTGAAATAGTCCATATTATTTCATTTGGGACATAATCTAAATGCTTGATATTTTTAAGCAAAATCTGATAATAGTTATATGCCGGTAGTAGAAAGGCCATCTATGGTAGGTAGGATGGTCCTTCACAGATATACATGTCTTAACCCCAGAACCTGTACATATTATGTTTCATGGAAAAGGAGGATTAGGATTGCTAATCCATTGATTTTAAAATAGGAGATTATCCTGGATTCTGCAGGTGGGCCCAATGTAATTTCAAGGGTCCTAAAAAAGTAGAATGCCGAATATGGAAGTGTCTGCTACTTGACTCCCCTTTGTTAGTTTTGAAAAATGGAGGAAGGGAGCCAGTAAAAAGCTGCAAAGGTGAGCAAACAGAATTTTTTCCCCTGGAGCCCCCAGAAGGAACACAGTCCTGCCTCTGCCTTGATTTTTATTATGTTGTTCTAAGTTTGAGGTAAAATTCTATGTTATTTCTATGGGAGCACAGAAAGCTAATGGATCATCCAAATGTAATTAGCTTACTCTGTAGAACAAAACACCTGAAAGGAGTTTAAAAGCCTTAAAGAAATATTGATAAATATCCCTTGTTTAATTCACACTAGTGAATTTCAATGATTACACTTTGCTTCAAGAAATTCAAATCTTAAAAGTAATAACAAATTTGAATTGACCAAAAAGAAAATCAAATTATAACCATTCAATGTACTGTCACTCTTTTAATTTGTTTCAGAACAAAGAAAATGTCAGAATTATATGGAGCTTTATCTGGTACAGGGGCACAAGAAACAGTTAACAACAGAAAATACTTCTACATTCTCAAAATACATTACTTACAAATATTTGCAAAATTCATTCTTATGGTTTTATATTTGAAATGACAGTTTACAGAGATGGAAAATTAAAATAGAGCTTTATTTATTACAAAGATAATAGTACATAATTTAGCCCTTACTAAAAGTGTTTAGTAAGAAAGTGGAGATGCTTTTATTACTAGGTAACTGTTACATGCGGTCTCTTTATTCTCTCCCGACTTCTGCTTCTTTCTCTGTGGGTCCCTTTGGTGTGCTTATCTCCGGGATGCTCCCTGTGCATTCTTTCTCCTCTGTATACACTGGTGCCATGGCTCCTGCTGTCATTTCCTCTGCTGCGCTCTTCACTGGGACTCTGCTGTGGCTGCTTCCTTATCTCCCTTTGCTTATAACTACCAGGACTTCGGCTTCGGCTTCTCCTACTCCTCTCATCCCTGCTACAGCTTCTGCTGCTCCCCTCTTTTTTTTCTGATCCTCTCTTCTCTGGGCTGTGGTGGTGGCTTTTGGACCTGTGGCTATCAGGATAGCTCTGTTTGCTATTCTCTCCGGAACTCTCTTTTTTTAAAGACCTAGACTTTTCCTTGACTTTTTCCTTGTTACTATGACTATTAGAAAGTTTTTCATGAAGTTTTCTCTTCTTAGACTTGTCTTCTTCAGAATCACTGTTATTTCCTGAACATTTGTGTTTCTTTCTTTTCTTCTTTTCTTTGTCACTCTCACTACTGCTTTCTGAAGCTGTACTGGAGGAAGAGGAGGAGCAGGAGGAAGAGGAAGAGGAGGAGGATTTGCTTTTATGTTTTTTGTGTTTACTTCTGTTCTTCTGTAACTTTTTCTTTTTTCTATCTTTTTTCTTTTTTTTTCTTTTCAAGTCTGTCCAATTTCCTGTAATTGGGGAAAAAATAGTAGCAAACTAAAAAGTAGCCATTTCACCAACTATAAAATTGTTAATGGATAATATGCTTTCTTAGAAGCTACTAAAAAATGGTATCCATATATAAACAACTTATTTTATTAAACGGCAAATCATTTTTTTCTTTTAAATTGTTCAAGGCATGTTTACATTATATTTAAGTAAATAAATGTATTAAGTCAATTCTCTGATTGTACTTCATCAATGGAAATGACTATTAAATTCTTACTGGGTTAGAATTTGAAATTATTTAGTACTCTAAAGGTATAGTAATTCTGATCTAAAGAAAGCCTGTGAGGGATGGGACTGTGGCTCAGTGGCAAAGTGCTGGCCTCGCATGTATGAGGTACTGGGTTTGATCCTCAGCACCACATAAAAATAAATACATAAAAGTATTGTGTCTATCTACAATTAAAAAAAAAAAAGAGAGAAATATCTATATATATCTGAAAGCCTGTGAATGGTGTACACATTAGTTGAACCTGTTGAAACTTTCTGTGTATTAAAGTATGAAAATATTAATATTACATTATCAGTATTCAAGAATATTAATATTACATTATCAATATTCAAGAATATATTCTCCAAAAATTCCAAATAAAAATACACTTTAAAAATTGATACCCTTAGGGCTGGGGTTGTGGCTCAGTGGTAGAAAGCGTGCCTAGCATGTCTGAGGCACTGGGTTTTATTCTCAGCACCACATATAAATAAAATAACATAAAGGTCCATTGACAACTAAAAAAAAAAAATAAGATACCCTTAGCTGTGCAAGGTGGTGCATGCCTGTAATCTTAGCTACTTGGGAAGCTGAGGCAGGAGGATGGCAAGTTCAAGACCAGCCCTAGCAACTTAGTGAGGCTCAAAACCCTGTCTCCAAATAATAAACAAAAAGGACTGGGGATGTAATTCAGTGGTAAACCACTCCTGAGTTCCATCACCAGTACCACAAAAATAAATAAAAATTGATGACCTTTCTAGGTTTATGTAACAAAACAATCACATACTACTTTTCAACAACTGTTCAGTTTTATAAATAATTAGAGCAATTCCATCAGGGCATTGAGAATTTCTAAAGACGAATATGCAGTCTCAGAAGAGTAACTTCTTGTTTATATGGTATGTTTGAGTTTCTCTGAGGTAAGTGTCTTCACTGGCTTTTCTCAGCCATTCTTAAAACTCTACTTCCTGAGAACATCATGAGCTCCCTCTATTGGACTCAGCAGATATTTCTTAGATTTATTAATCCAAAGGTAGTCTAATATAAAGTTTACATGTACCTTAAACATTCTTTCAGCATTTCTCAAAAATTTACAAGATGTAGAAAGAAAACAAAGATACATGGGCAAAAACATTTTCTTTCTTCCTTTTTTTGGTACCCGGAATTGAACTCAGGGGCACTCAACCAGTCAGCCACACCCCCAGCCCTATTTTGTATTTTATTTAGTGACAGGGTCTTACTGGGTTGCTTAGCAAGCCTCCCTTTTGCTGAGGCTAGCTTTGAACTCGGGATCATCTTGCCTCAGTCTCCTGAGCTGCTGGGATTACAGGCGTGTGCCACCACTCCCAGCACCAAAAATAGTTTCTAAGAAAAACTGTGCAAAGATACACACAAATCTATTCTGAAAAGTAAAACCTACAAATAAGTCAATTTTCAAATTAAATATACTGAAAAGTGCAATAGTTTGTGGTATTATCCAAGTACACAATCTTATATTATTGAAAAAAAAAAAAGACAACAGAATTGTATTACTTTGGTTGAAGAATAAATCAACACGATGCATATTAAATAGCTTCAAGAGCTCTTAGTGTGGCTGGGGGTGTAGCTTAGTGGTAGCACACTTGCCTTGTAGTGCATGAGGCCCTGCTTCAGATCTCCAGCACCACAAACATGCACACACAAAATCTATTAAATATATACTTTTCCAATTACCTGAGAAGTTTTTCTTTTTGTTTGGTTGTGAGTGACTTTAAGAATTCCACTTCTGGATCCTCTTCACCCTCACTTGCAACATACTCCTGAGTCAACAAAGACATCAAATTGCTAAATTTTCAGACAAGTAGTTATCAGGAAAGAAAACATAAACAAGATTTTTTTTAATAGGGACATACTATAGATGAATATGGTATTTTGGACTAGGAACTGCAAATGGAATTTTTTCTTTTTCTTCTTTTTGGTACCAGGGATTGAACTTAGGGATGCTCAACCACTGAGCCACAACCCCAGCCCTATTTTTTGTATTTTATTTAGAAACAGGGTCTCACTGAGTTGTAAGTGCCTTGCCTTTGCTGAGGCTGGCTTTGAACTCGTGATCCTCCTGTCTCAGCCTTGTGAGCCGTTGAGATTACAGATATATCTTACTGTACCTGGCTGCAAATGGAATTTTAAAAATTTCTTTGTAGTCTACCTGTTACAGTGGATCATAAGATGTTAGTACAACTGCCTTGCTAACATTAGAAAACTTTATCAGGAAGAAAAGAAAAAATGAACACAGAAACAATCTTTAGATTTCTTGAATTTCAGCATTTTCCTATTTAAATATTTTATCTTTAAAATAATTTAATGAAATTTAAAAAACAAGAAGATCATGAGAGGCTGGGAGTGCAGCTCACTGGTAGGGCACTTGTTTAGCATGTAGCTAATTACCAACACTGTAAAAAAAAAAAAAAGATCATGAATCTTATAGGAAGGTCAAAATATCCACAGATATCCATAATTTTAGCCTTTATAATATTAGTTGTATGTTATCGAATACATACTAATACAACCCTTCAAACTCAACTATTTTCTAACTTTAATAAATTAAAAAAGTTTAAAATATTTTCTGTAATTTTTAGGAGTTTGCCTATATATTTCTTACCATTAGTTCAATTTAATGTCATGTCAGGGGTGAGTTGGCAGGAAGGGAAAAACAATCTTAACACTCATTCGGTTATTTTATCCATATAAACACAGAGGAGCCGTTTCATTTATTAAAATATAGGTTTATAAACAATTTCTCATTTAGGTTAAAATAATAAAGAGGCAAAATCAAAATACATTTTAGGAATTTTCTTTGCTCTATGTGACTTTCCTATGGATATATGAACATTGGAAACATTAAGTAGCAATTCACAAGCAATCACATTTAGATTTATAGACATTTTCAGCTTACTGATAAAAAGATCATTACCTGTGATGGATCATTTGCGGTCAAGTTTCTCCCCAGTACATTTCGTTTCAGTGCAAACCCACTGTTTCTCATCTCCGCTATTAGCTCCGAGGGGTGCATCGATGGCCCTGTTCACAAAAATCACAGTTTGAATGTATCATTTATATCTCTCTACCTTTTTCGGACTCCACAGTAGGAATGCAGTTGAAGCTTTGTTAAGTAAAATCACAGCTAAATCAACTCAATAATCTTCTGCTGAGCAAATAATCAGATATGATTTTCTAAAACAGCAGTCTGGAGATTCAGAATAGAAAATAATTGCATTTTTCTTTACGTGCAAGGGGATTCTCTTATGCAACTTTGTCATATTGAAAAAGATATATTTACATATTGTTTGGTTGGAAGTTTTTAGTATAAGATCAAAACAAAATGACAAACTACAATTAAACTTTTAATAGTTACTCTCTCAGTAAGAATTCACTTAAAAGAGATATTTTTACAGGTACATACACAATTTATTATCCTACTTTCCAAAAGAAAATTCCTTACCCCTGCTTATCAAACACCAATATTGAATACAATGCTGTGGGGTTGATATTATCAACAGTCTTGCCTCCATGTCTACTGAGTAACGACTAGGCTCTTTAATCTCGCTTATAAAATATGCCCAGATTTTGAAATTTCTAGTTATTAGATTTGGGTTGATAAAAGCAATTTTAGGATAGGTATAGGTGTGCATATTTTATATTTTTCATAAGCTACTGTTTGCAAAATCCCAAACTGAAAAGTGAGTTTCTTTTTGGTCCTGTGATACGGACTAACAGAATATACATTATAAAAAAAAGTTGAAAGGTCTGTCCTATTCCCTTAAAATAAGGCTATGTAAAGCAGAAGAGATTCTTCACTCTTAATTTTCTTTTTCTTTTAAATATTTTTAGTTGTAGATGGATACAATGCCTTTATTTTACTCATTTATTTTTATGTGGTGCTGAGGATCGAACCCAGTGCCTCACATGTGCTAGGCAAGCCCTCTACCACTGAGCCACAACCCCAGCTCCTTCTTTTCTATATTCCTGTTCCATTTTATTTTCCCTGTAGCTAAGAAACTGACAACATTTCATGGTAACTACACCCAAATTTCTGTACATTAGCTTAAATGAACTACCCTGGGCCACATGTCTGTAATACAAGGAAGACTGAGACAGTTACTGAAGACAAGGACTTCATAACAAATGGTAGGAGACAGAGAAACATTCAGAAACAGATTCTCTAGTTTGTTGATTAAAAATTTTGTCTATTTTTTCCCTTTTCTCTTCTTTATTGGTCTTTTACCACTTATTTATCATTAATATGGTAACTATCTGTTACCATGGAAAACAAAAGGCAATCAAGGGGCTGGGGATGTGGCTCAAGCGCTCGCCTGGCATGCATGAGGCCCGCGTTCGATCCTCAACACCACAAAGATGTTGTGTCCGCCGAAAACTAAAAAATAAATATTAAAAAATCCTCTCTTTCTCTCTCTCTTTAAAAAGAAGAAAAAAAAGAACTTAAAACAAACAAACAAAAAAACCAAAAGGCAATCAATCCAAATCTGTTCATTTGTCAATAGCAGCTTTGGTAAAACTGGGTGGAAAAGGGTACTGCTCTCTAGGCTTTACCATTCTAGTCATGTTATCAAGAAAAACTGAATGGCTACTCTAGCTGTGAAGGAGAGAATAGGGAGGAAACTGCCTATCATTGACATATGGGGAGAGTTCATATTTAATTCCTATGGATTACTTTAATGACCCTTTAAAATTACAAAATGGTTGCATATATTGACAATAAAATTTTAAATAAAAATCAAATTTCAGGGGCTGGGGTTTTAGCTCAGTGGTAGAGTGCTTACCTACTACATGTGAGACACTGGGTTTGATCCTCAGTACCACATAAAAATAAGTAAATACGCTGGGGCATGTAATCCCAGTGGCTCAGGAGGCTGAGACAGGAGGACCACAAGTACAAAGCCAGCCTCAGCCAGTGGTTAAGTGCCCCTGGGTTCAATTCCTGGTACCTCCCTCCCCCCACCAAAAAAAGTAAATAAAATAAGGGTATTGTGTCCATCTACAACTAAAAATTTAAAAAATTCAAAATTTAAGTATTAGTTACTAGTTGTCTGTAAATGGCATAAAAGTGCTCATACAATTAATGGCTTCACATGAATGAATAACAGCTCCATGTACTTCAGTGGTAGATGCTTACCTAGTGTATCTGCAAAGACGGGGGTTTGAGCCACAGCACAGCAAAAACCAAAAACCCCAAACCCCGAACCCAAAACAATTGAATTGGTGGGATTCTCAAATTTCACATGTAGGAACATACTTTTAGAAAGTAGAAAATGTGTCCTCTGAACTGTCAAAAATACAATTCCCTGTTAACTTTATTATATGTCATATAAATTCAGAAAGCAAATATGCTAAGAATTAAGATAAAAACCACTCTAGTAAAGGGCCAAAGAGCTTGGTCATTAGGATGAGAGGTTACCACTAATTTCATTAGTTTTCATCACAAGATGGATAATTTTAATGTTTTAGAAAGCATGCATTTTTTACAGTACTTCCAACTACTTCAAGAAAATGTTCTCTTTTATCAATGCGACAGATTATACAGATTACACAACTATTACTCTTATGGCATTTATATTTCTTAAAACCCCAACCAAACTTTGTGCAGTATAAAAACAGCATACATTACTACTTTGTAAATAGTGTTTAGTGAAGTGCCTGACAAACAGTACTCAATTAATAGTAACAATTCATTTTTACCAGTAGCTATATAATCTTTATGATTATTTTATAACAGTCTATAATTCTTAAAAATTGTTCTTAGTAGTAACATTTTTCAAATCTAGTCTTATTCACCTTTATTTTTTGGGTACTGGGGATTTATTTAGTTGGTTTTGTGTGTGTGTGTGTGTGTGTGTGTGTGTGTGTGTATGTGTAGTGCTGGGGATCAAACCCAGTACCTCATGTGTGCTAGGCAAGCACTCTTCCACTGAGCCACAACCCCAGCCCAGTATTGGGGATTGAACCCAGTGGTTATTAACCACTGAGACACATTCCTAGCACATTTTACTTTTTATTTTGAGGCAAGATCTTGCTGAGTTGCTTAGGGGTCTCATTAGGTTGCTGAGGCTGTTCTCAACCTTGTGATCTACCTGCTTCAGCCTCCGGAGTCACTGGAACTACAGGAGTGCGCCACCATGCCTGGCTTATTTTTGTACTTAAATCTCCTAGCATCAAAAGTTCTAGGTTTAAGTCTCTGTGTTTAGAAGATGTGACAAGTCAAGTTTAATTAAGATATATTTAGCAAGACATCTTTATACTTTCATGTCACTATGGCAGTGGCTATGTAGAGTTATATTGACAGAAATGACACTAGGCTGAGAACTCAAAATTCATTGATAATACAGATATGCTAATAAAATAGATTATGCAAATGTTCAAATACAAAAAATAACTACATTTTTAATGTATGATATCTTAATTTAAATTACAAATGGAGTTGGGTCTCAGGAATATTTAGTTAACTCTTAAATTTACTATGGCAGAATAATTCTAGAGATTTCAGTAAAACGTAGACTTGCAAGGGCTTTCTACATCATTCAGCCACACTGGGTTAGGCCTCTATAGCATAAAAAACAATTTCTGATTTAGGAAGCAAGTCCATTGAAGGAATTAATCTCAATATTAATTTATTCTGCAAACTTTTCTTATTGTAATATGGCAATACTGTAAAGTGTCAAAGTACCAGTGCTATGGTGTTCAGTTCTATATACTAATTAGACGTGGACTATGTTCTCCCAGGAAAAATACCATGCAATCAGTAACTCAGGAAAGAAAAAATTCTCAGAAGGTAAATTAAGCTGCACAAAGTATGTTTGTAAGAGGCTGAATCTACTCATTAAGGACATTTATTTTAGCCAGGCTCACTAGTACATACCAGTAATCCCAGCTATTTGAGAGGTCAAGGCAAGAAGATCACAAGTTTGAGAGCTGTGTGGGCAATTTAGCGAGACCTTGTCTGAGGAGGTGGGGTGTATATGGGGATGTAGCTCAGTGTTAGAGTATGTTTGAGGCCCTTGGCTCAATTCCCTGGGTTCGATCCTAAGCACCACATAAAAATAAAATAAAGATATTGTGTCCACCTAAAGCTAAAAAATAAATATTTTAAAAAAATATATAAAACTGAACAAAAGCAATGAGCAATAGAAGGTCAAAAATGTTCTGTAGTAAAATAGGTATTTTATCCCAGATAAATATACAAAGCCAAAGGTCTGGCTATGAGGAAAGGCCACAAATCTGACTCCTCCACAATTAGAAGACAGCAGTCCCAGGTGAATGCCACAAATGGTACAAGGGGGAGACTAAGGTGGAAGACAAGACAGACCCTTGTTGTGTTCCGCTGCCAGAGTTAGGTCCATCTACTATTCCCACTGTCAGATGTATCTTCCATTCTGAGTTCATTATTCTTTTTAAATGAAGTATTGTCTAAAAATTTAATGGTATAAGAGAAAATAGGATGAATTGTAGGTTGAGTAAGGCTTCATTATAAATGCCTTTTTATCCTTCCCCCAAATTTTACATGTTAATTTATAGGGATGTTGTTTGCTAAACTAAACTGCTATTCTGAAAGTGAATACAGTTTTGCTCGCTTTTACTGTGGTGATCTATATTTTTCCCTTTCCAATATATGTGTGTGTTCAGTGGTGTTGGGGATTGATCCCAGGGATTTTGTGTGCTAGGCAAGCAATCTTTTTCTAAACTATATCCCTAGCCCAACTATGTCTTTTAAATTTAATTTTATGGTACAGAATGTTTCAAACCTATGTAACATAGCTTCAAGCATTTACTATTTTACCATTCTTGTTTCATCTATTACATCCAAATTTCTTTTCTGGAAAAGTATTTTAAGCAAAATCTCAGATATCACTTTGGTATGAATCAGTAAGGACAATTTCTTAACATTGCATTATTTTTATTATACCTATCAATATTGATAATTTAAAAAACCATCTAATATCCAGTTTATATTTAAATTTCTCCAATTGTATCTAGTTTTCTAATCTTAAAAAATTTACCCGCTCCTTCCCTTCACCCTGCTATTCATTTGTTGAAGAAACCAGGTAATCTGTCCTGTTAAATATCCCACATTATGGAGGGTGATACTGTTGAACATGTTCTTCTAGCTCCTTAATTTTCTGTAAATTGGTAGTTGGATCTACAGGTTTATTATTAGATTATTACCTTTGGAATAATATATAGAAAATTTTCCAAAAAGTTTGTATTCCAGAAAATGATAGCCCCAAAATATATCTCCAATTAAGCAAATCAGGCTAGTAAGACTTCTACTTAGTATGTTCTGTAACCCCTTTTACCATGTATTTACTGCGGCCTTAGTTGAACAGCAGCATAAACTTGAAAATGTGTATTTTAAAATAACACTCCTTGGCTGGTGGTGCTGCATGCCCCATAACTTTAGCTACTCAGGAGGCCCAGGTAGGAAGATCACAAGTTCAAGGCCATCCTGAGCAACCTGGAGACACTGCTGGAGAGACACTGCCTCAAAATAAAAAAAATAAAGAGAGCTGAGGATAAAGTTGGGTGGTAGAGTAACCTAGGATTTAATCTCCAAGAATGTATAAGTAAATAAATAAATAAGATCAATAACCCCCCTGCACTGGGGATGCAGCTTAGTGGTAGAGCTTTTGACTGACAATTCTGAAGCCTTGTGTTCGACCCCTAGTAACACTAGAAACAAACAAGCAAGCCAAACCACCACTACCAACAAAACCCCCCAAACACCCAGTGGTTGGTTGGGAGTATACAGCTCAGTGGCAGAGCATCTGCTTAGCATGCACGAGACTGTGGGTTCAATCCCCAGAATGAATACAAATAAGTAAATCATCATATATTATCACAAATAAAAGAAAACATGACTATCATTTCCATGAAAGCATAATCTTCTGTCCTTTTTTCTTTCCTAAGGTTAAACTGACTATGACACTTAGAAACACTATTTATAGTACATTATTAAGAGGGAGATCTAGGTCTTGTGGGAATTATTGAGAATTACCTCACACTTATATTACTGTAACCATTTTGCTTTTAAGAAAGCTTATAGAAAGTTGTCTTTTAAAAAAGACTAAAAAAGGGGCACAGTAGGAACATGCAGCATAATTCCCAGGGAAAAAAGTGAACAAAGCTATTAATAAAGTGTGTGGGTGATTTTTATTTATATAGATGAGAATGTTTTATGTATGATTTTCTAAAGGTTATGCAAGAACCAATTGTACTGAATTGTAATAAAACTGCTCCATACTGGGAATTTTCCTGACACACTGCCAGTTCATCTTTGAGGAGGCTGGAAACAATAGGATTTCTTATTGCCCTCATCCCAAGTTCATACTGAAGACAACTAACTGATCTCTATTAAAACACACAATATAAAGGAAAATCAAACATTTCATTTTAGTCCATGTGTCTAAAAAATACACAAAGGCAAAAAAATATCAAACTGTCCTTATTATATGCTAGTAAAAATTACTATTTATTAAAATCAACCTTGATTTACAGAATCAGTATGAAGATATTTGACACATATTTCATTATATCTTTATAACTTGTTTTCAACTTAATTTATATGCAAATATTACAGTGGTGATACAACCAGCAATAATAAAGTTAATCATGGTGGCGCAGGCCTGTAATCCCAATGAGTCAGGAAGTTGAGGCAGGAAGATCACAAATTCCAGGCAAGCATCAGCAACTTAGTTAGCAAGGCCCTAAGCAACACAGTGAAACCCTGTCTCAAAATAAAAAGGGCTGGGTATGTAGCTCAGTGGTAAAGTGCCCCTGGGTTAAATCCCTAGTGCCAAAACAAAAAACCAAAAACTAAACCAAATAAAAAACCAGGTATGACTAATAGATGGGATTAGAAATTCATGATTAGAGGAGGCAGACCAGAAAGGGACAGATAGGAATTTTCTAGGGTGATGGTAATGCTCCTTATCTTGTCAGGTATGTTTGTTACCAGGTGTGTACATTTGCCAAACTTAAACCCTATACTTAAGACTAGTGTATTTTATTAAAAAAAAAAAGTTACACATGATCTTTTCAGTCACTAGTAATTACTGAGTGACCATGATACTATAGACTCTGGCTATACCCATATATATTTTGTATGTATATAACTGAGGAGAGCCCTGTATAGGGAATTTGAACTTATGTATCCCTAGTATATAACACAGAAAATTCTTTTTTTTAAATTTGTGTGTTAGTGAGGGCTTGTTATTTCATCTTACTAGAACTTCTCAAGAACTTGGATTTTACCTTTAAACTTATAATATTTTGGGGAAAATTAATTCATAAGTAAAACAAATTATAATTTCTATTATAAAATATAATCAGAGGAAGCCGGCACATGCCTATAATCCCAGTGGCTAGGGAGGCTGAGACAGGAGGATTGAGAGTTCAAAGCCAGCCTCAGCAAAAGGGAGGTGCTAAGCAACTCAGTGTGACTTTGTCTCTAAATAAAATACAAAAATGGGCTGTGGATTTGGCTCAGTGGTCGAGTATCCCTGAGTTCAATCCCTGGTACCCCTAATATATACTCATATATGCATATATATATATAATTAAGAGGAGATGATCAACAATGATGTTTATTAGCAAAGCCTTTCTATTCACCAACTATACTATTATTTACTAAGTATGTACATTGTTTAAGGCAATGGGGATACAAAAATAAATAAGACACAGGCCCTATCTCAGAAAAACTTAAGATTTTTCAGGAATAAAATAGAATTTGAGTTAGATTTTCAAATTCTCATAGAATTTAGAAAAGGTAAAAAGCAAAGCATTTGGAACATGATGAAGGTTAATATTAAGTTTATTATGTTTGATTTGGGTAGAAGAATTAGTTTTATTAGGTGTACTGAATTCCATTCATTCTCCTTTTCCTTCCTGGGTAATCTCAAACTAATTTCTATTACTTGAGGCTGGAAGACCTTGAAAGGATGCAATGATGTTAATAGGAAGAAATATGTAAGAGAGAATTATGATTGTTATCTGAGAATCATAATACCCCTTTGAGAATGTGGGAGTTGTAGCCTCCTCTAATCCCACACACACCTTTAACACAGAACAGAGTCATTTAGAACAGGACTGTAATTAATTTGTTCACATCAATAGAATTTCAAGGAACAGACACTTTAACAAATTTAATCACTAACTTATAATAATATATACAAATAGTCTGAAATAACTTAACCACTGGTGTCACTTAAAATTTAAAGTACTAGTAAAGAGTATCATTTTGACTTCTGCCACAATATGACTTGACAAGTTTTACTAGATAAACTTCTCTTTTTATTTGGTACCAGGGATTGAACCCAGGGGCAATTAACCACTGAGCCACACCCCAGACTTTTTTAATATTTTGAGACAGGGTTTTGCTAAGTTGCTGAGGGCCTTGCAAAGTTGCTGAGGCTGGCTTTGAATTTACAATCCTCCTTCTTCAGCCTCCTGAGCCACTGGGATTATAGGTGTGCACCATTGTACCCAGCCTAGATAATCTCTTTAATAGGTCCACATTTTTTTTTTTTCAACGACTACCTAGCTTCTTCTTGCATAAAATATTTAACAACATAAAATCATCTACATATAAAGGAAAAAATTAAATCATCCACAATCAAGTATAAGCACTTGTGATCAACTTTATAAAGGAGAGAATTGGTGCTTAACTTCTTTATTTTTAAGTCAATTTTTTGATAGTTGTAATATCTGTCTGTTATGGTCTGAATATAGTTTGACCCCACCAATACACATGTTGAGCCTTGGTTCCCAGTGTTATGGTGTTGAGAGGTAGTGGGACCTTTAAGAAGTGTTTAGTCTCTGAGGGATCAACGCTCATAAAGGGATTAATGCTATCTAGTGTGAGGAAGGAAGGGAAGGAAGGAGGGACAGAATCGAGGTTGCTTCCACAGTTTAGCAATTGTGAATAGTTGTTAAACTATGGAAGCAACCTCGATGCCCTTCAACAGATGAATAGATAAAGAAGGTATCTATTTTTCAAATGGAATGATGGTACATATACACAACACACTGAAGTGGTTGCGTCACTTTTTAAATCTTTAGGGTATAGGTTGAGTTCATGCACAACCAGAAAAGTGAAAATTTCTGCTCCATTTGTGTACAATGAATTGAAGAACTTTCTACTGTCAGGTATCCTAACTGATTAGAACTAATAAATGAATAAAAAGAAAGAAAAAACCCCACCAATGTAGAATTCAGTATCACTGAAATTATTGTTCAAAAGTATAAAAACAAAGACCTTCTTTAAAATATAAAATAAACAGACAAACAAGGAATTTGCTGTCAGTACACCTGTCTTTAAGTTTTTCAGAGAGAAACAAAATAACCTAGGTCAGAAACTCAGGTCTACATAAGGAAGAGTGTTCAAGAAAGAATAAATGAAGGTCAAATAAAATCAATCAGATCTTTTATTTTTCAATTTTTTTTCTTTATTTGCAGTGCTGGGAATCAATTCATGGCCTTGTGCATACTAGGTAAGTGTTCTACCATTGAGGTATATTCCCAACCCATTTTTCATATTCTTAACTGATCCAAAGGATAACTGCTGATTCAAAATAAAGATAGCAAAAATAAATGATTATAGCTTATGAGTAAATGAAATTATAACAGCAATGTTTAAGGGATAGGAAGGAAGAACTCTATTATATAACAGGAACTAGGTACTTTGTTAAAAGGCACCTGCACTATTCAGGAAGTTGTAGAGTGTTCTTTGAAAGTAGACTTAGTTATACGTGTATATTGCAAAGTCTGAGATGACCAATTTAAAAAAAATATCAAGAAATAGTATAATTGAAATGTTGAGAAAACGTGAAATCATATAAAATACTCATTTAAAACCAGATGAAGCAGAAAAAGAACAAAAATGAAACGATGAATGAGGGCAATGAATAGAAAACAATTACAAAAAACAAAAGCTAGGGGCTGGGGTTGTGGCTCAGAGGTAGAGTGCTCACCTAGCATGTGTGAGGCACTAGGTTCAATCCTCAGCACCACGTAAAGTAAAATAAAGATACTGTGTCCACCTATAACTAAAAAATAAATGTTAAAAAAATGAAAGCTATTAAGTATAACAATCATCACTTTTATATAAAGAATCTTAACATACCAACTAAGAGACTATAAGAAAAAAAAAAAGACCCAACTGTATGATATTCAAAAGAAATCTACTTTAAACATAAAGGCACAGGAGCTGGGGGATGCACACTTATAATCCCAGCAACTCGGGAGGCAAAGGCAGAAAGATCTTAAGGACAAGGCCAGCTTAGTGAGACCCTATCTCAAAAAAGAACTGGGGATGTAGTTCAGTGGTTAAGTACCCGTGGGCCCAACCCCCAGTACTGAAAAAAAAAAAAGACACAAATTAAAAGTAAAAGAATGGGGGATGGGGTTAGTTCAGTAATAGTGCTTGCCTAGCATGTGGTAGCCTCTGAGTTCGATCCTTAGCACCACAAAAAACAAAAATAAAAACAAAGCAAAAGAGTGCATGAATGGAGAAAGATATACCCCAGGCTAACAATAACCAAATAAAGATGGAGCATATATATTAATTTTATTGAATCCAGGAGAACTCTACCACTGCGTTAAAACCACTGAGCCACCCTTTTTATTCTTTAAATCTGTGACTGGGGGTTGCTAAGTTGCTCTGGTTGTTAAGTATGATTGCCTCATATTTGTAATCCTCCTGTCTCAGCTTTTTGAGTAGCTGGGATTACAAGCATGCACCACTGTACCTGGCGCCATATTAATTTTAGACAAACAGATTTCAGAGCAAGGACAAATACCAAGGCTAAATAGAGTATTACATAACGGTCAAAGGGTCAATTTTCCAAAAAGACCCAAATATGTGTATGTGCCTAACAGAGCATCAAAATGTGTAAAGCAAAAACTGATGAGTATCTTTAGAAAAAGGCAACTCCACTATTATAGCTGGAGACTTCCCATCCCTCTATCAATAACTGACAGATACAACAGGTGAAAAATCAGAATATATTGAACTGATCCATCAACTGGATCTAGTTGACATTTTTTTCCTAATTGACATTTATAGAATACTTCATTCACCTAGCAACAGCAGAAAAATATATATTTTCTCACATTCATATAGAACATTTACCAAATAGACCACATCTGGGCCATATAACACAACTTAATAAAAGTAAAAGAAAAACCTAAAATATTTTGAGATTAAATAACAGAGCTCTAAACACATATATCAAAGAAGTCTCAGGAAAAAGTAAAAAATATTTTCAACTAAGAATAGACAATACAACTGCTGTATAACAATTTTGGGCTGGTCTTTGTCCCCAGTTCTTTTTTTTAAAGTAGTAGGGATTGAACATAGGGGTGCTTAACCACTGAGCCACATCCCCAACACATTTTATTTTTTGAGACAGGGCTTTAATAAATTGCTGAGGCTGGCTTTGAACTTGTGATCCTCATGCCGCAGCTTCCTGAATGGCTGGGCTGGTCCCCATGCCTAGCCTTTGTCCCCAGTTCTGAGGGAACCTCAACTCTTGACATTTCCTGAGTAATAAGAGTATCTTTGGTGGGTCCTGATAGTTTATGTTATTGATGTGCCTCATGATGGTGACTCATGATTGAAATATTCCACTGTGGTTTAAGAAAAAAGAAAAAGATTTTTAATTTCAATATACATGATCAGATCATGCTCAAGGGCTAGGGTTGTGACTCAGTGGTAGAGTACTCACCTAGTAGGTGAGAGGCCCTGGGTTCGGTCCTCAGCACCACATATAAATAAATGAAATAAAGGTATTGTGTCTACCTACAACTAAAAAAATACTAAACAAAACAACAAAAAAAGAGCTGACTCAAGATAGTGGCTGACCATACCAGAAAAATAAATCATGTGATTAGAGGGCTAGACTTTGAGCTAGGTGAGAGAAGCCCTTTGAGGAAGAAAGAAGAGCTGGAGATAGAAGAGTTAAATCTCATGGCTAATGATTTTGATCATTCACAACTATGTAATAAAGACCAATAAAAACTAGACAGCTTGGATAAGCTTCCCTGGTTAATAAAAGTTGTTATATATTAATGTACAAGAAGATTGACAGGTACTGACTCTACAGGGAGACTTTGGAAGACTGTGTCTGGGACCTTCCCAGACCTTGTTCTATGTACCTCTTCTTTTGGCTTACCCTGATTTTTATCCTTTTACTATAGTAAAATTGTAATCACAAGTATAGTGTTAGTTTCTGAGTTCTGTAAGTCAGTCTAGTGAATTATCAAACCTTAGGCAGGTAGAAGGAAGCGTGGATTTGTAGCAGGTTTGGTGGGTGGTCTAGGAACTCCCAAATTTGTAGCTGGTGTCTTAATTGAGAATAGTCTTTGGAGAACTGTTAACCTGTGAAGTCTGGCCTATTTCTGGGTAGTTAATGTCAGAAATCATTGTAATAAAACCTATTAAATTTTGTAGGACACAGCAAAAACCAACTCAGAAAGAAATTTATAGTACTAAATACATGTATTAGAAGAAAGATTTAAAATCAATATGTAGAGCTGGAGTGTAGCTCCGTGGAACAGAACTTGACTAGCATGGGTGAGGCCTTGGGTTCAAACTTCATCACCTCTCCCAAATCAATTACATAATCTTCTGTCTTATAAAACTAGAAAAGGAAGAGCAAATTAAATTCAAAATAAGAAGAGAAGAAATAAAAAGAGGAAAACAAGGGAGAAAAATCAATCACAACAAAAGCTGGTTCTTTGAAAAGATCAGTAAATTGATAAAGCTCTAGCTAACCAAGGAAAGAGAAATGAAATGAGGGTCAACACTACAGATCCATGGACATTAGAGGGGTAATAATGGAATACAACAAATGATTCTATACCATTAAATCTGATTTACATGAAATGGACCAATTCTTTGAAAGACACAATCTACCAAAGCTGACAAAAGGAGAAAAAGGTCATTTGATAGGCATCTATCTAGTAAAGAAATTTAGCCAACAATCAATCAATAACCTTCTAAAACAAAAAGTGACAGGCCCAGATGGATTCACTAGTTAATTTTATCAAATATTTAAAGAAGAAATTATATATATATATATATTTTTTTTTTTAAAGAGAGTGAGACAGGGAGAGAGAGGGAGAGAGAAGGAGGGAGGGAGGGAGGGAGAGAGAGAGAAAGAGAGAGAGAATTTTTAAAATATTTATTTATTTATTTATTTTTAGTTATCGGCGGACACAACATCTTTGTTTGTATGTGGTGCTGAGGATCGAACCCGGGCTGCACGCATGCCAGGCGAGTGCGCTACCACTTGAGCCACATCCCCAGCCCTAAGAAGAAATTATATTAATAATCTCTTCTAGATAACAGAAACAGAAGGAACATTACCTAACTTATTCTATAAGACTAACATCATCCTGATACCAAAACCAAATACAAACAAGAAAGAAAAATTACATGCCAGTACCTCTCATGAGGTATAAAAATATAGGTGTAATAATCTTTAATAAAATATTAGCAATGGAAGTGCTTCAGCATGTCTAGCTCTCCTATAGAGTAACTATTTAGAGCTAACTATTTGCTTCCTGAAGAAAAAGATCTGAAAGTCAAACATGGAGAGAGATACAAAATCCATGTTTAGGGAATAAAGGAGTTTAAAAATAGAATTTTGCTTTATGTTCTTTGAAGAAAATCTTACACATTTACCTGTTTTATAGGTGCCTACATATAAACTTGTATCCTGGTGGGCTATTATAAGACTGGTGTATGTGTGTGTGAATATCTGGGCATTTAAGCATAATGGGAAAACACATTCCATGGAAGAATGGAATGTCCAGAAGAGGCAAAGACATAGGGACAGAAAGTAGTTTAGTGGTTGCCTACAGCTGGGGACTGGAGGGTGAGGGTCAAGGGATTTTCTTTCTTTCTTTTTTAGAAAAATTAAAATGTTCTAAAATTGACTATAGTGATGGATGTACAACTCTGTAAATACACTAAAAGCCATTGCATTGATGGCATGTAAATTATAGCTCAATAAAGCTGTTTAAAAAATACTTGCTCAGTTTGAGGTCAGCCTCAGTTTGAGGGCAACTTAGTGAGACCCTGTCTCAAGATACAATAAAAAGGCTGGGGATGCAGCTCAGTGGTAGAGCACTTGCCTAGCATGCATGAGGCCCTGGCTGGGTTCAATCCCTAGTACCAGAAAAAACAAACAAATCACTTGCTCTGTTGAAATACTCCACTGTGGTTTAAGAAAAAAGAAAAAGATTTTTAATTTCAATATACATTAAAAACACAAATAACTGACAGATGTTAAGAGTCAGTGATAAAAAATAAGTTCTACAGAGTATAGATAAAAGATATGAATTAGTCATTTAATTATGTTATAGAATATTTTATAAAAATTCAGTTACCACTGAAGCTTACAAGTTTTAAGGATAATTTTGATGTATCTGGAGTGGATGAAAAAGGTAAGATGATCTTTTCAGTAGAAAAGATATTCTAAACCAGCTTAGCCCAAAGAAGCATTTTGATTGCCTAATTTAACTTTGTAAAGGAGAAGTAAATCTTATAGCTGGTCTCTGTAAACCTCACAGCTGGAGCATTCTAACAGCACCTTGCAGTTTCCAGTGATCAAAGTAAGTTACTTTATATACTAAACTAAGAATTTCATAATAGAAATAATGTAACACCAGGGGGTGCAGTTATCATGAAATAATTACACTCCTGGGAGATTACAGGCACAAGGCTGTACCCCAGGGGTGTGATTATCCCATGATAACCACATCTACTGAAATTGCCTTATTGCAAAAATAATCTCTATTCACTGGTGAGACATTATTCAATAGGTGATTTTTTTAAATGAAAAGATTTTTTTTTTTAGTTTGAATCACCAAGTGGATTAGGAAATTGGTCAGTTTATTTTTCATTGCATTCAAGTTCAGAATATTACATCATTATTACTCACTTTTCTATTTAAGATAGTAGAGTTTTGATTTTGTTTTTGAGAAACCTTTAAGAGTTTCTATTAGCTTTAGTTAAGTACTACTGCTAAATTCAGGTCAAACTTTAGAGGCATTAATGGAGCAATACAATTTAAAATAATTTATTTCTATGTATAATTTTTAATTCTTTTAAAGAAATGCTCACTTAAAAATTTATAAATGTAATTTATCTTCACTGTTGGAAATATGGATAAGCAAAAAGATAAAACTAAAAATCTTAGTAATCCTACTACCCAAACACAACCACTATTAATTTGGTCTATCTCCTTCCAATCCTTTTCTTTAAAATATCTGTTTCTGTGTCTACCTATACACATAAACAGATATACAACTGTAACTTCTCTGTCTTATAACCTATTTTTAAAAAATTCACTAAATGTTTTAAAAAATATCCCCATCATTAAGAAATCTTATCATTTTAAATGCTGCATTGTACAGAATTCCATTATAACAATGTTCCATAATTCACTTAATTTCCTTTCAACAGTCCAGGTTCATGTTCATAATCCCAGATTGGTAAGCTGAGGCAGAACAGTCACACACAAGTTTCGAGAACAGCCTCAGCAATTTAGTAAGACCCTCTCACAAAATTAAAATAAAAAGGGCTGGGGATATAGCTTGTGGGTAGAATGCCCCTGGGTTCAAACCCCAGTATGAGGGAATTTTTTTTTTTACTAGATATTTTAGTATTGTCTCTCACTATCATACACAATTCTTTGTGACTAAATCTTTAGGACATATTCATGACTATTTCCTTAGGATAAATTTATGACTTTATGATAAATAAAACACAAGTTAAACAAACAAATATATAGTAAAAGGTACTATCCTCCCAAATCTTCAATTATTCTTATAAACAGCTTAAGATAATGGTTTTCAACCTTGATGGTACATCAGAAACAGATTGGTAACTTTCACCTTATGTAATAGCCTAGATAGTGAAAGCTACTGATTTCTTTTTCTTTTTTTGTGGTGCTGGAGATGGAACCTATGACCTTGTGCATACTAGGCAAGGGCTTTACAACTGAATGAATCCCTATTCCTTTCTCAATTTTAACAGAGTTCAATGTCTTCAGATATTCTTAGACAATTCAGATACAGAATTTAAGAAATTAAAATACCCTGTGTATATGGCAGTTTTTACTCTCATACCTTGTCAGTTTGAAAGAAAAAACTGGAAATGGAAGTTTCTCTAATATCTTAAAGATATAAAGATAAAGTTTCCCTAATATCTTAAAGATATAAAGATTAAGGCAAAGAATTAATTCAGTCTGTTAGGTATTTCTCATTGTGAACACAGCCTTTGCACCACAACCATAACTCTGCTTCCTTTAGCTGTTCTAATATTCTGAAAATAAACTTAACATGGGAATAGAAAGGAAAGCATTAGCTTTCTGAAGAGTTTTAGTGCTTAAAAAGGCTAAATTTTAAGTTTATTTTAAAATTTTAATACAAAATAATATTGCTTGTAATTTCATCAAATTAACATCTTAACTAATTCCAATGAAAATTCAGTTAGTATTTTTTATCTGGAGTACTGGGAATTGAAATCAGGGGTGCTCTCTAACACTGAACTATATCCCCAGCCCTTTTCATTTTTTATTTTGAATCAGGGTCTCAATAAGTTGCTGAGGCTGGCCTCCAACTTGTGATTCTCTTGCCTCAGCCTCCTGAGTAGATGGATTATAGGCCTTCGATACCACACCTAGTTTAATTAATATCATGCCATTCCCCTATTGCACGATATTTAGATTCTTTACAATACTTAAAAATTAGAAATGTTGAAAATTTGTCCCCCCCCTTTTTTATGTAAAGGCTCTTTCAACACATTTCTCTTTCATTTTCCTCTATATTATTTGCCTTCCAAAGACAAACAACAGATCATAAGCATTATCCGAGGATAAGATTCTCAGACTTTTCTCTGGACTCTTATTCAATAGCCCCTATGGGGCAGGAGCTTGAGAACCAATATTTAAACAAGCTGTGTTAAATGATTCCTTACAGTAGGTAAGCTTGGGAAACACTGGTTGCAGGATGAATGGACAAATTCCCTCCATCCCATCTTGAGAGCCATTCAAATTTTATTCTATTCAAGTTAAATTCTTTTGTGCTTATGTTTTTCTTCAGGTCTTTTTTTTTGGGGGGGGGTGTCAAACTTTCTTTCTACCTATCTAAATTTTAATTCTTCAGAGATCATTTTAGTCCTTCTTACTCTGTTAACTACCTAATTTAACAATGCTTTCCTCTATTAAACAGACTCTTAAATCGTATTCTAATTTTGAGTAGATTGTCACTAGCCCCTTTTATTTTTTATTTAGAGTCAGGGTCTTGCTAAGTTTATGAGGCTGGCTTTGAACTTGTGATACTCCTGCCTAAGCCTCCTGAGCTGCTAGAATTATAAGCATGCACCACTGTGCCCAACTGTCTCTTATGTGATATGTTAATGTTTCTGATTTGATTGGAAACTAGGAATAGTCTATACCTTCAATAAACCAGAACATAAAGTTTAAAAAACTTATTGGCTAATGTGTAGGATGTCAAATACATAGTTGCTAAAAACAAGTGTTTGAAAAATAAATAATAAACTGGTTCTAAGAATTAATTTTCAAATAGGGCTTTTCTGGGGGGTGCGGGTGGTTAGGGATCAAATCCAGAGGCTCCAGGCAAATGCACTACCACTGAGCTACACCGACAACCCTAAAAATAGAGGCTCTTATATCAGTAAGTCATCCTTTTATCATAAAAGGTAGAGCATCTAAAGTCATACAGATTTTAAAAATAACTTCATCCTTGAAAGCCAATTTAATTATGGAATGCCTGACATTTTGTTTATCCTACATACTTTTAATTGATACCATTTAACTTTTTTTACACTTGATATATCCTCCTATATCCTTACAAATCAACATAGATCTCTAGCTATATTACTTATGTATATATATTACATACGGTTGTAGAGTATTCCATTTGCGGGAGATACTCCACAATTAATAAAAAAAAATACTCAAGAAGTGATTATTACATGCCAGGCACTATTCTAAGCATCATGTATTAACTTATCTAGTTTTCATAACAACTTTATGAGATGTAGGTATTATTATGTTTTATACATATCAGCAAGAGATGTTAAATAACTTGCCTAAAGTTACAATTAAGAAGCAGCACAGTAGAAGTTCTAAAGCAGGCATCTAAGGAGTCATCTTCAATCAATATTTTTTTAATATTTATTTTTTAGTTGTAGTTGGACACAATACCTTTATTTATTTATTTTTAAGTGGTGCTGAGGATCAAACCCAGGGTCTCACACATGGCTAGGCAAGCGCTCTATCGCTGAGCCACAACCCCAGGCCCTTTAGTCAATGTTTTTAACCACTAGGTGAGTGCCACTAAGTATGTGCCCTATCAGGATTGATGGTCCCTCTGTATGAAAGGCTGTTCCTTTTGCCTGATACGCCAAATGCTCTTTTCCCAGATCTCACACTGCTGTAATCGTCTTGTCATTCAGGTCTCATCTTAACATCACTTCCTCAGAGGGGCCTTTCTGACCACTTAATATAGTAACTCCCCAGTTAGTTTTGATCACAGATTCCAATTACATTTTCATCACAGAACTTATAATTGCTTCATAAATAACTGCTGAATAAACCCCCTACTGATGGACATTCATTGGGGTATTATTGTAGAATTCCTCTTCAGTCAAATGAACTTTTTCCAAATAATATGAACAAAGTAGAAAAATGCATAAATTGTTGAATCCTATTGTTTTACCTATATTTAACCATACTTGAGAAGTCTACATGTTGTTTCTAATCTTTCACTACTGTGAATCTTTGAGGGTATACCTTATTGCTTTCTTTTAACTACTGGAAGGTAAAAGGATATGGTGGATTTTTGTTTGTTTGTGTTTTTCTGAGACAGGGCCTCAGTAAATTGTTAAGGCTGGCCTCAAGTTTGCAATCCTCCTGATTCAGCCTCCTGAGTAGCTAGGATTACAGGCATGCCCCAAATGATGTTTTGAATACTTCTGATATATATTATGGCCCTTCAAAATGGCTGTTCAATTTATTAACAAAGGATTGAAATATTCATCTTACCATACTTGCTCCAACACCCTGTATACAGTTCTTTCAAGTCTTTACCAAATTTCACAGGCAAAACAGACAATATATTGTATGTAACATATGTCAATATATGTAGACTTCTTAAATATGGTTAAATATAGGTAAAACAATAGGATTCAACAAGTTATGTATTTTTCTACTTCATTCATGTTATTTGGACAAAGTTCACTTAACTGAAAAGAATAGTTCTACAATAATACCCCAATGAATGGCATACAAAAACCTGAATTGCATACACTGAATTACCATAAGGTTAATGGATACAAATGGAGGGCTAAAGAAAAGTCAATAACCAGCTGCATTAAACAGGAATTTACTAACTGTGTGGCATGTGACTGTGGGGTTTTACTGTTTTCAATACTTATTTTTTTAAAAAATATTTTTAGTTAAACATGGACATAATATCTTTATTTTAAAAAAATATTTTAGTTGTAGTTGGACACAATACTTTTATTTTGTTTATTTACTTTTATGTGACACTGGGGATTGAACCCAGTGCCTCACATGTTCGAGGCCAGTGCTCTGCCACTGAACCACAACCCCAGCTCTTGTTTTAAATACTTTTAAAAATAGGTTAATACACAAGTTCTTTGGGTTGTTGTTAGCATACTTTCTAATACAGACTCAAGACAAGGCAGGCCTACTGATTATTAAAAGAAAGGGCTAAGCCTGGAGTCTATCCTACTCATTCTCTCAGAAGCAGGATCAGAGTAAGATGAGGCTGGGGAAGAAAGACAGCTACTACTTCTGCCTGTCTCAAAACAACCCATGAATCATGTAGGTGTAAGGAAACTATAAGACTGGCATGAAGGAAAAGATGAGAAAGAAGCAACCCTATCTTGAAAACAGAATATACTTTTAAGATGTAACAATGAATCTCTGGACTAAGAAAGGGAAGTGTCAAAAATATTTGAGCCAAATGGGTTCGTGATGTATGACCTACTCCACTCCATTTTCTTTGGGGTTTTATTTCCTTTGGGGCCTTTATCCCTTCTACTAATTGGAAGAGGGCAGGGAAGGAGGGAGAATTAGCTATGTGGGTTATTAAGAGTATCTGTATTGTGGTATCAGTGGTAAGTTCTTTTTTTTTTAAAGATAGAGTGAGAGGAGAGAGAGAGAGAGAGAGAATTTTTTAATATTTATTTTTTAGTTCTCGGCGGACACAACATCTTTGTTGGTATGTGGTGCTGAGGATCGAACCCGGGCCGCACGCATGCCAGGCGAGCGCGCTACCACTTCAGCCACATCCCCAGCCCTGGTAAGTTCTTTTATAAGGTATTTTGCCAGAACAAAGACTGTATTAACATTGTCTTACAACTGAACAACTAGTTCTCCTTCTCCTTAAAAGGTGGTTTCTGAACTTATTTTACAGGAATAAAGATTTTTCAAAAATCAATCACAGTATTTTATAGGTATGCTTCCTTCACCAATTCTAACATCTATACCACCACTAGGGAAATGCCCAAAATAACGATGGATCAAATTCCTAAACTCCTAATATTAAGATGAACTTTTTTGAACGTGGTTTTCTAGAAGAAAGTAAGAACAGATGCAAAAGGTTGAAAGCTGAATGAGGGTGAACCCTAGGCTCAAGATTGAGGTGAACAGCAAAAGCCATAGAGATTCTAAAGAGATGACTGGAGGCCTTGCGACTGAAAGAAGGGGACTTAATGCCCAGAGGACTTGTTTCAATAAATAGCAGTGCTTTTATGTTTTAGGGTTTTATGTAAGATTTCTTTAAAAAAAAAAAGAGTTCTATAGCTGCTTTATAAAGTGCTGAAAATCTGAGTCATACTATCATCCTTATTGTAAAATCAGGAGTTGAGCTGGGTGTGATGGCTCATGCCTGTAATTCCAGTGACTAGGGAAGCTCAGGTAGGAAGATCTCAAGTTTGATGTCAGCCTTAGCAATTCAGTCAGACTCTCAGCAACTTAGTGGAACCCTCCCTCCAGGTAAAAGATTTTATAAAGGGCTGGGGATGTAGTTCAGTAATAAAGTGCCCTTGGGTTCAATCCCTTGTACCAAAAAAAAAAAAAAAAATCAGGAGTTGAAGCCCATAAAAGTGAAATTACTCATTGAAGGTTATAGAATTAAGTAGGGTATTTCTATTATGACTTATTCTGAGACAGGATTAAATTAGTATGGCTATCTCAATGAAATAGTAGTAAGATAATGATGAACTTAAGCTAAAACTTCACAGTTTTAGTATCCTTTTTATGAAGAGCCAAAATGATGCAAACCCAAGTGGACAAATTTTTTTTTAGAAAATAATACGTAGTAAGATAAATAATTTTCCAATATAAACCCAATTTAAACATATTTATCATCTTTTTTTACTCAGTTTTGTTTTTAATTCCATGAACCAAAGAGAAATGATTGCTGAGGCTTTCACTCCAGCCTTTTTTAAAAATCAGGAGAATCTAAATATGAGAATCAACCATTTATTTTCTAATTTTAGGCCACTAACCTGATAAAGTATTTATTGTTATCTTACCTTAAAAAATCAAGTTCATAGGGCCTTTGGCTGGAAAAATTACATTTTAATTCTATTACAAAGCATTTTAGTTTCAACACAGAATTTCTCAATGATAATCATATTTTGGTAATGTGCCTTAGTCTAAAACAATAAAACTCAAATAAAACAAAAAATATTCAGATTAAAGAAAAAAATGTTATTTTTCTTTCCTTATTTACCTAAATTCTAAAAAAAATCATGTCTAATGCCTACCTGAGCCATCAGTGGGAACCGAACTTGCATTGATTCCAGAAAGACCAAACAAAGGACATTCTCGATCTGTGTTGACATGACCCCATTTGTGACATTTAATACATCTTACATTTCGAACCTGAGAAAAGTGAATGAATATTCTTTTGGTTACTAAAATACTACGAATCTAACCAATGTTTGGCAGGATTCAAGTTAAATTACTCACATTTTAAAAAGATCTGTAGGAAAAGATACTACAAAACTAAGTTTGGTAAATTTAATACAAATACTAAAATCTTATTATAAATCCTGCCTAACACCTAAGCTGAATCCTATTGTTTTTTACTTCTTAGTTGGTTGCAATATAACAATATCATCTTAAAATTTCTTAGTTTTAATAAGTCAAAATTAAAAGTTTCAAATTTCTAAACCAGGAGCTGGCAAAATTTTCCTGTAAAGGTTCAAATAGAACTTATTTTAGGCTTTTCAGGCCCAACCTCTGTGCCAACTGTAAGGACTCAGCTCTGCTGTTTAAGTTACAGATAATACATAAATGAACAAGCAAGGAAAGGTTCCAACAACATTTTATTTATAAGGATTCCCTCTAGTGACAGGCTGCCCTGATTCTAAACAAATTACTGTTTTAAATCTTTTCTTGGTCATGACCTAATTCTCCAAATTCTTGGAAAAGAGCAGACACCAACATCATTATAACTCTTTTTTTTAAGTATTTATTTTTTAGTTGCAGTTGGATACAATATCTTTATCTTATTTATTTATTATTATGTGGTGCTGAGGATCAAACCCAGGCCTCACACATGCTAGGTGAGGGCTCTACAGCTGAGCCACAACTGCAGCCCTATAACTTTTTTTTTAATATTTATTTTTTTAAGTTGTAGTTGGATACAATCCCTTTATTCCATTCATTTATTTTTATGCGGCGCTGAGGATCGAACACAGGGCCCCACGCATGCTAGGCGAGCGCTCTACCATTGAGCTACAATCCCAGCCTCCCCATAACTCTTATTAGTAATTTTGATTCACATTTTTGGTCAGTCTACCACATTTAATGTTTTCTCCTTATTCCTACCATCATCTGATACCAATACAAACCATATTGTTCTTTTTCAGCGTGAACACCTTTTTGATAATTATGTAGATATTTACTAAATAAAAATTATTCGTAAAGGGTAAAATACATGTCACTTGCCTGAATGCCAAAGGGCTGATCTCTGATGTTCATGTCATCTTTGGCATATCTATTAAATAGAGAAAATGTATAAATAAAATATTAAGAATAATTTAATAAATTCAATGGTAGTTAACTTGAAAAAGTTATAGTCCTCAAAACAATATGAAATGTGTTATTACTTCAATAAGTATACAGAACTATAGTCTATTTAATATTTCAAAATAGTTATCAAATATCTAGGCTTATAGTTTGTAATTTATAAATAAAAAGAACAAGAATATAAAACAAGACTATGATAAAAGTAGATTGGTTGCATAAGAAAGTTCAATAAAAATGTTTTCATATTAGTTACTTTCTCTAATGCATATAAAGGTAATAACATAAGATGGGATTGCAGATATAGTGATATATATTGTATCTTAAAAGCAAACCAGACCGTACTTTTCTCATGGAGCTCCTTTCTGCCATTCAAATTTGTATTCTGTCTCTCCTTCTGTTTCTTCTTTCTAAAACATTCATTAAAAAGTCTTTCAATTTTCTCCATAAAATCAAAATTAATTATAAGTAAATTAAAACAGTAAATAGTGCTTTACCTCTTTGTTTTCTTGATTGCATATCAAAAATACAGGAGGGGAAAAAGTAAGACAAGTTAAAATTATCAGTGTAAAAATCAAATGTATATTACCACTATGATATGTTATTTGATTATAATTTGTAAGATTGTACTGGTTTGACTTCTTTCTTTTTGCATGAGATAAAAATCAAGGATGAAAGGATAAAATACAATACTGAATTTAACAATACTATATTTAACAAACATGTTAACTGCTAATTGTTAATTGCTAATT